>NC_036868.1:31137874-31150856 GCF_002910315.2 Salvelinus sp. IW2-2015 | reverse complement strand
CATGGCCAAGATGTTCAAAACGTTCATAGATGACCAGCAGGGTCTTTATGGATGCATGATGATAATAATAATAATAGTAAATCACAATGTCAGTTGGCTTCCATAGCGATTCATTCAGAGTTAGACAGCAGGGTGCGTTAGAGAAGAGTAAAAACGGGACAGGTTTCGGGACAGGTAGCGACGTCCTGTTGAACAGGTCAGTGTTCCATAGCGCAGGCAGAACAGGTTGAACTAGAAACTTAAATTCACACCGGATAAGATCGATAAATACTCCAGATGATAACAGACTGACCCTTAGCCCCCAACACACAAACTATTGCAGCATAATACTGGAGGCTGAGACAGGAGGGGTCGGAAGACACTGTGGCCCTGTCCACGATACTCCCCCGCAGGGCCAAACAGCAGATATATATGATGATTTTTCTATTGGATTCTATATCTAAAATCTATAGGGTCAATAGGACTGGTTACAACATTCTGATTGGATTTAACAGTAATCAGGAAAACGGGAGTTGACTTGCCTATTATAAGGCAACATATATTTAGCGAATAACAAAACAAGAAAAACATTTATCATCTGCTATAACAAATACAGTGATTAAAAACGACATTACAAAACTGGCTACAACTTAGCTAGCTAGCTAGTCAGCTGACAGGCATAAATGTGGATACAGTAGTTTCTTAAGCTAGCAAAAATTGAGCACATATAGACGGAAATAGGATTAAAACATTGGCAACTTCGACAGGAAACAGAAGGAAACAAATACTGTCTCACTGTCTTGTTTTGCACGCTTTTACCAAAATAATAAAATGCAGTACGCAAAGTCTTCATGAAATGTTAGTTCTCTATTAGCTAGCTATAACTGGCATGTTCTATTGTCTCCTCGGCCATGATCAGACTGAAATGACCTCAACGACCTGGGTGGTCTTAACCAATCTCTTGCGCAGTATGCCAATGACGGTAAAATGCAACCAATACAAAATTCTGTTTGTTGACCAATGAATATAACATCCCCCTTCTTTTAAAAAAGAAAAATGTTCTAACATACTTTTCAAGCGTTTCTTTGACACGTGCTCTCTTTAGTTTTGAACATCAAGGTAAGAAACCATTATACTGCACCTACTGCATCAAATATAACAAAACTTTTTATTTATTTTTTTATTGTCACCTTTATTTACAGTAGGCTAGTTTGAAACAATATGAGATGAGTAATGTAGGGTATGTAAACATTATATTAAGTGGCATTGTTTAAAGTGGCTAGTGATAAATTTTTACATAACTTCCATCAATTCCCATTATTAAAGTGGCTGGAGTTGAGTCAGTATGTTGGCAGCGGCCACTAAATGTTAGTGGTGGCTGTTTAAGAGGAAAAAGTACGGTGGGATACGAAATGGTCGGTGATCTGTTTGTTATCTTGGCTTTCGAAGACCTTAGAAAGGCAGGGTAGGATAGATATAGGTCTGTAGCTGTTAGGGTCAAGAGTGTCCCCCCCTTTGAAGAGGGCGATGACCGCGGCAGCTTTCCAATCTTTGGGGATCTCAGACGATATGCAGGAGAAGTTGAACAAGCTAGTAATAGGGGTTGCAATAATTTCGGCAGATCATTTTAGGAAGAGAGGGCCCAGATTGTCTAGCCCAGCTGATTTGTAGGGGTCCAGATTTTGCAGCTGTTTCAGAACATCAGCTATCTGGATTTGGGTGAAGGAGAAATGGGGGAGGCTTGGGCAAGTTGCAGTGAGGGGTGCAGGGGTGTTGACCGGGGTCGGGTAGCCAGGTGGAAAGCATGGCCAGCCGTAGAAAAATGCTTATTGAAATTGTCAATTATCGTGGATTTATCGGTGGTGACAGTGTTTCCTAGCCTCAGTGCAGTGGGCAGCTGGGAGGAGGTGCTCTTATTCTCAATGGACTTTACAGTGTCCCAGAACCTTTTGGAGTTAGTGTTACAGGATGCAAATTTCTGTTTGAAAAAGCTAGCCTTTGCTTTCCTAACTGCTTGTGTATATTGGTTCCTAACTTCCCTGAAAAGTTGCATATCACGGGGGCCATTCGATGCTAATGCAGTACGCCACAGGATGTTTTTGTGCTGGTCAAGGGCAGTCAGGTCTGGTGTGAACCAAGGGCTATATCTGTTACTGGTTCTACATTTTTTGAATGGGGCATGCTTATTTAAGATGGTGAGGAAAGCACTTTTAAAGAACAACGAGGCGTCCTCTACTGACGGAATGAGGTCAATATCCTCCCAGGACACCAGGGCCAGGTCGATTAGAAAGGCCTGCTCGCTGAAGTGTTTTAGGGAGCGTTTGACAGTGATGGTGGGTGGTCGCTTGACCGCAGACCCATTACGGACGCAGGCAATGAGGCAGTGATTGCTGAGATCCTGGTTGAAGACAGCAGAGGTGTATTTAGAGGGCAGGTTGTTTAGGATGATATCTATGAGGATGCCCGTGTTTATGGATTTGGGGTTNCTGAGATCCTGGTTGAAGACAGCAGAGGTGTATTTAGAGGGCAGGTTGTTTAGGATGATATCTATGAGGATGCCCGTGTTTATGGATTTGGGGTTGTACCTGGTGGGTTCATTGATAATTTGTGTGAGATTGAGGGCYTCAAGTTTAGATTGTAGGATGGCCGGGGTGTTATTAAGCATGTCCCGGTTCAGGTCATCTTGCAGCACGAGCTCTGAAGATAGATGGGGAGCAATCAATTCACATATGGTGTCCAGGGCACAGCTGGGGGCAGAAGGTGGTCTATAGCAAGCGGCAACGGTACGAGACTTGTTTATGGAGAGGTAAAAGTAGAAGCTCAAATTGTTTGGGCACAGACCTAGATAGTAAGACAGAACTCTGCAAGCTATCCCTGCAGTAGATTGCAACTCCGCACCCTTTGGCCGTTCTATCTTGTCGGGAAATGTTATAGTTAGGGATGACATTTTCAGGGTTTATGGTGGTCTTCCTAAGCCAGGATTCAGACACGGCTAGMACATCCGGGTTGGCAGAGTGTGCTAGGGCAGTGAATWAAACAAACTTAGGGAGGCGGCTTCTAATGTTAACATGCATGAAACCAAGGCTTTTACGGTTACAGATGTCAACAAATGAGAGCGCCTGGGGAATGGCTGTAGAGCTAGGCACTGCAGGGCCTGGATTAACCTCCACATCACCAGAGGAACAGAGGAGGAGTAGGATAAGGGTACGGCTAAAGGCTAAAAGAACTGGACGTCTAGTACGTTCAGAACATAGAGTAAAAGGAGCAGATTTCTGGGCACGGTGGAATAGATTCAAGGCATAATATACAGMCAAGGGTATGGTAGGATGTGAATACAGTGGGSGAAAACCTGTGCATAGAGTGACGATGAAAGAGATATTGTCTCTCGAAATATCATTTAAACCAGGTGAGGTCACCGCATGTGTGGGAGGTGGAACTGTGTTAACTAAGACGTATTGAGCAGGGCTAGAGGCTCTACTGTGCAATAATTACTATCTAAAACAGCAATGGACAAGGCATATTGACGTTAGGGAGWGGCATGCGTAGCCGGGTGATCATAGGAGTCCAGTGAGTGGCTTCAGGCAGCTAGCGGGCCTGGGCAGGCAAGCTAGCAGAAGGGCCTTTGAGGGACATCGCGACGGAAGAAAGTCTGGACTCCTATGATCACCCGGCTACGCATGCCTCTCCCTAACYTCAATATGCCTTGTCCATTGCTGTTTTAGATAGTAATTATTGCCTTATTTCACAGTAGAGCCTCTAGCCCTGCTCAATACGTCTTAGTTAACACTTTAGTTCCAGCTCCCATTATTGCCCTCGTGCAGTTACATCGGCAGACGGATCAGCAGGGCTCCATGTGGTAAACCAGGCCAATTGGCAAAATAGGAATAGTGGCCAAAGAATTTGTCCGATGGGCCTCTTAAGCTAACAGTCCTATGTGCTCTAGACAGCTAGCGGGCCGTGGCTAGCAGGCTAGCGGATGGGCATTCAGGGGACGTCGCAACGGAGGAGCAGGTTGAGAGACCCCCTCGGGCGAATCACGTCGGTAGTCCAGTTGTGATGGGTCGGTGGGGGTCCAGGCCAGTCGGCAAAATAGGTATTGAAGTCCAAGGAGAGGCTGATTAACCTCTATGGCTAGCCGGGAGATGGGCCTAGCAGATGGGCCTAGCAAGGCTAGCTAGGCTAGCGGGTGGGCATTCAGAGGACGCCGCAACGGAGGAGCCAGTTGAAAAATCCCCCTCGTGCAGAATTACGTTGGTAGTCCGGTCCAATTGGCAAAATAGGTATTGTAGCCCAAGGAGTGGCTGATGGGCCTCTTCAGCTAGCCGGGAGATGGGCCTAGCAGATGGGSCTAGCAATGGATAACTGACTACTAGCTAGTAGCCAGTTAGCTGGCTAGCCTTTGATGGGGGTTCTGGTTCTTAAGTATACAAAATAGAGGATCCGTACCACATTGGGTGAGGCGGGTTGCAGGAGAGTATGTTCAGTCCGTAGATGGAAAGCGAAATTAAAATATATACGCGGTATATACGAAAAAACAAGGAAAAACACTATATTTACACGGGACAAGACAAAACACACATCCGACTGCTACGCCATCTTGGAAACAAAAAGGGGACTCTGAAACAATGATTCAACATACTGTTACTTTTAGAGCCAAGATTTCTCAGCAACTCAGCTTTACACTGTAGCAATGACATCTACATTTCAAGCAAATACAATACCAAAGCATTTCAAGTTAACTTTTCAATAGCAAGTTTATAGTCTGTAACTCTTTTAGGGCAGCGATCCGCCTACACCCTTTGACATTTTACAGGTCTAGGACAGCTCTACAGCTTGACCTCTCTTCCTGACCCTGTGTGGTATGAAGCTGAGCATGCTTCTGTGTCAGTCAACATTGTRTGTGGTGTTGCAGGTAAGTATGGTGTGTGTGTGTTTAGTCCATCACGTTRTCTTTCAGAGAAACAGTTCATCTGGTCAGTGTGTTGTTCTTTCGTGTTCAGTAGGTGAGGCCGATTGCAGCAGTACACCGCTCCTTCTACGGTGCGGACGTGATATGAACGTTCAGTGTCAGCTGGCTGGATGATCACTGCTGGTAGACATGCTCCTGGATTCTAACTGATTCTCTGTCGTTCAGTGGTGGCAGTGGTCTAGTTGACCTGTCGTAGTATCGCTTTTGGTGTTGTCTCTGTGCACGCTTCTCATGGATTTCCTTGTAGCTGACGACCTCGGGTTAAAGCTCAGGTCAGCAAGTCCATTACTTTGAAGGTAAAGCGGGCTTGTGGTGACGTGTGTGAAATCCCATGCTTTTCTGAAGGATTCAAACTTCACATACATCAACGGTAGTTCACTCACTACTCTTTAGGAAAGATAGTGCAAAAATAGTCTGAGCAAGTACAGTTGAAGTCGGAAGTTAACATACACTTAGGTTGGAGTCATTAAAACTAGTTTTTCAAACACTCCACACATTTCTTGTTAACAAACTATAGTTTTGGAAAGTCGGTTAGGARATCTACTTTGTGCATGACACAAGTCATTTTTCCAACAATTGTTRACAGACAAATTATTTCAGTTATAATTCACTGTATCACAATTCCAGTGGGTCAAAAGTTACACTAAGTTGACTGTGCCTTTAAACGGCTTGGAAAATTCCAGAAAATGATGTCATGGCTTTAGAAGCTTCTGATAGGCTAATTGACATCATTTGAGTCAATTGGAGGTGTACCTGTTGATGTATTTCAAGGCCTACCTTCAAACTCAGTCCTCTTTGCTTGATGCTTGACATCATGGGAAAATCTAAAGAAATCATCCTTGGGAGAAATTCAAGCGCTAAAGGTACCACGTTCATCTGTACAAACAATAGTACGCAAGTATATAACACCATGGGACCACGCAGCGTCATACTGCTCAGGAAGGAGACACGTTCTGTCTCCTAGAGAAGAAATCAATCTCAAACACACAGCAAAGGACTTTGTGAAGATGCTGGAGAACAGGTACAAAAGTATCTCTATCCACAGTAACAGTCCTGTGTAACCTGAAAGGCACTCAGCAAGGAAGAAGCCACTGCTCCAAAACCGCCATAAAAACCCAGACTACGGTTGCAACTCCACATGGGACAAAGATCATACTTTTTGTCAGAGGAATGTCCCTGTCTGATGAACAAAAATAGAACTGTTTGGCCATAATGGCCATCGTTATGTTTGGAGGAAAAAGGGGAGGCTTGCAAGCCGAAGAACACCATCCCAACCGTGAAGAACAGGGGTGGCAGCATCATGTTGTGGGGGTGCTTTGCTGGCAGGAGGGAGTGGTGCACTTCACAAAATAGATGGCATCATGAGGGAGGAAAATTATGTGGATATTGAAGCACATCTCAAGACATCAGGTCTTCCTTTGGACAATGACCCAAAGCATACTTCCAAGTGTGGGGAAATGGCTTAAGGACAACAAAGTCAAGGTATTAGAGGGGCATCACAAAGCCCTGACCTCACCCTATAACAAATTTGTTGGCAGAACTGAAAAGGCGGTGTGTGAGCAAGGGGAGGGACTACAAACATGACTCAGTTACACCAGCTCTGTCAGGAGGAATGGGCCGAAATTCACCCAACTTATTGTAGGAAGCTTGTGGCAGGCTACCCGAAACGTTTGACCCGAATTAAACAGTTTAAAGGCAATGCTACCAAATACTAATTGAGTGTATGTAAACTTCTGATCCACTGGGAATGTGATGAAAGAAATAAAAGTGAAATAAATCATTCTCTCTGTTATTATTCTGACATTTCACATTCTTAAAATAAAGTGGTGATCCTAACTGACCTAAGACAGGGAATTTTTACTCGGATTAAATGTCAGGAATTGTGAAAAACTGAGTTTAAATGTATTTGGCCACAACCCACAATTCTGTCACAGTAAACCGTGCCTTATGCCTACGGAGCCCGGGAATGCCTGTATTCTCCCAGACAGAATGATCAGTGCTTAWCATACAGTAACGGAGCTGAGTATCATTGTAGTGAATTTCCAGTAATCAGCAGGTGGGGAATTGGGTATCACTGCTTCACCCGGCCTTACCCTAGCCATAACAATATCTTTGGACTTAACCCTAGACCTAACTTTAACCCTAACCCTTACCTGACCCATTCTACCTTCTGGCTTATCACAGACCCCATTGTCCCTCTCATAAATCCCTTTCAGCACCCCATGTCCCTGTATCTTACCGCTCAATTACATCCAAACTTTGAATTCTGAACTCTGAACTCTGCTCCCATAGCATATCCATTCAATTAGGTTTTATGGTCCTTCACGATGACAAATGAAAAACGATATAATCCAACGTTGCATCATTTGGTCACAACAATACTTTTTAAAGGAATTTTAACATTTTTGTAAAGTTTTAATGTAATTTTTTTTGTCTCCTTACGTTGATTTGTGATACAAATGTCAAATATTTTAATACCCCCATTTTTGAAAGGGTCCAAAAAGTGMCTGGTTTAGTGGTCAGGTGAAAGCAGCTGACTGTAGACGAAAGTCGAGGAGAGAAGTCGGGGGAGATTTATCTGTGACAGTCGGACACAGATGTGGTTTTCCAACTGCAAGGCTCAGCGCAACATGGTAGTATTGCCATTGTTTAGAATTATTTTTATCATGTCCAAATAAACATGTCTCCAACTAGCCTAGCTGACGCGCGACCCAAGGACGTAGAGGTCTTCAACCCCCATATCACACACTCACAAACTGAAAATATATGTGTGCACATTGTACACTCCATTGGTGAGAGGGAAAGCCTCAAATATCACATTAATTTGTACATATCCACTGTATACATGAATTTCTGCAAAGTTGGTTCCTGTTTCAGTCACGTCTTTGGTCCCGTTCGCGTGGGTCAAACAAAAACATCCTAATGATTGATTCACAATAGCGCCRCCCATAATACAGGTGATGGCTGCAGCATGAAGTCAGTGAAGAGCAACTTCAGAAACTTGCAGTCGACTGCAGTCAACTTGATGACCTTTGATCACATGAGTTTTGTCAAATTCATGCAGTCGACATACGTAAGTCGGACAAATMATATCCCCATAATGCAACGCACTTTAAAAGGATGTGACCATCGACTTGACAAAAGTGATCCACTCGAACGCACCCATTGAATTGACCTTAACCAGACCTGGCCAACAAGGAGTCATACCCTATAGCAGTGTTCCCTAACCTGCAGCCCGCTAGGCTGAATTTGGCCTGCGGGTGATTTTATTATTTGTCCCTCCAAACATTTTTATTTTTTATTTTTTTATTGCTGGACATAAAAGACCAGCAAATCAGCTCCAAGCGATTTTATTTTTTGTAAATCTGTTCTAAAGTTTTCCCACGCATAATAGAGAGATATTATTGTACACAATCACAAATATCTGACTGAAACATAATCATTTCAAACCTTGCTTACTGTTTGGGCTCAGTCTACAAATGATTTGAAAACTATGTTCCGTCCCCCTGACCAACCGCTCAGGGGAAAAAAATTGGCCTGCAGCTGAATCTAGTTGATGATCCCTGCCCTATAGGCTACATGTGACAAAGGCCAACATGTCTTTGTGTGCTTGTGTGCATGGACGAATGTTTAAGTGGTGGGTGTCTGCTTTAACAGGTTTGCTCCAGCAGTAGCCACTTGTTTTTCATCATCAGCAGGGAGGGATCTCCATATCTGTTAGTAATGGTCCATAGCAGCTGCAGGCCAGAGCTCCTGGCCAACAGAGAGAGGGGCCTGTTACAGTATAGTTTACTGTGGATCTGTTGCAGCATGGCAACAGCCTGAGTTATAGTCCTGCAGGTGCACTGGGTCTGATTGGTTGAGCTGGAGTGGAGTACTACTGCAACCCCAGCCTCTTTTACACACACACACACACACACACATGAATGTATGCAGGCCCACACACATATGCACACATGGAATTGCTCAGATGTGAGGCAATGTGTTGGGTGCTTGCTGTGGAGTGGGGTAGGTCACATACCACACAGCTCCAATTACATGAGCAGATAGCTCAGCCAGGGAAGGATACCAGAGACAGAGAGAAGTGAGGAGGAGAAGGAGAGAGWGAAAGAGTGGAAGGGGTGGTGCTTTACTTCCCTCCTTGACTGGGCTTAAAGCAAAGCAAACCTTAAAGTCAAACCGTTTTTTCAATCACAGAGTTACTYCTAAATATCTCACTTTAAAGATCAGACATTGTAGCTTATTTCCTCATGTTGAAATGGTGTGTTCCAGCTCGAATAACGTATTGTTGACTGATGCTGTGATGTGATTGGCTGGGACCTGGGTAATCAGGTAACAGATGTCTGTTAGTGTTTAGAGGTGCACTGTTGTTGATTGCTCTCTCTCTCTCACTTCTATTTATTTATCTTCAACTTATTTCTCTCTCTCTTCTATTTATTCCTCTACTCTGTCCTACCCCTCTCCCTCTGTGCTGCAGGACATTGAGGTGCTAGTTATCATCCTCAGTATGACAGGGAAGTTTGCCATTGCCATAGCCTTTGGCCTCATCTACCTCTACACCTGTGAGCTCTACCCAACTATCATCAGGTACAGTACACACTGTCAGCTTTATGTATCCAACATTCATTATGTATCCTAACAGATGCAATCAATGATAGAACTGTGTGTGTGTGTGTGTGTGTGTGTGTGTGTGTGTGTGTGTGTGTGTGTGTGTGTGTGTGTGTGTGTGTGTGTGTGTGTGTGTTCTCCCCTCAGGTCCCTGGCGGTGGGCAGTGGCTGTATGATGTGTCGTGTGGGCAGCATCGTGGCTCCTTTCTGTGTCTACCTAGCTGACATCTGGCAATACCTACCACAGGAAACAGACAGACAGACAGACAGACACTGTAGATAGAGCATGTATTGTGATTATGATGACACATTTTAGTTCCTCCACGAACACGTTCCCTTTCTCCTCTCTTTGCTTCCCTCTCCTCTCCCATAGCTGATTGTGGGGATCCTGGCGTTTATAATAGGCGTTCTGACCCTGTTGTTACCAGAGACCCTGGGTGAGCCCTTGACCAGCACCATGGAGGAGGCTGAGGCTCTAGGCAGGAAGAATAGCCCTGATCAGGGAAAGAAAGACCCTGAGGAGGGGATGGAGATGAACTAGATCCAGAGCAACTAGTTGGACGGCAAGCCCTGAGGGACACACCTCACCACCAATCAGAGAGAAGGAGGCGGCCAGGGATAGAGAGGGGGTAGGAAGTGGAGGAGAGAGAGAAGGAAAGAGACTACTGGAAGCGATGCCAAGAAACCAACAAAACAAACAACCYCAAAAACAAACAACATCGAATTTGGAACCTTAGTAGGACTTTTTGTAATAAAGTGTTTTTTTACATTTTGTTCTGCAAAGCGGCCAAATMCAGAGCTGGTATGCTCTGGTTGAGCCAACCAACCGCAGCCAACCTCTGAGTTCCTTGGCTGCAGCTGTTCAGAAGGAGACAGAGGGAAGGGAAGTGAAGGCCCTTTATTCACCACATCTCAGTCTCCTGATGAGAGCCACATGAACTGAGTCTCATGGTCGACATTCACGTCACGTGTGCCTTCCAATCACAGCCACTAATGAATGTGTGTGCGAGAGATTGAGAGCGAGAAAGAACGAGTGTGCAGGTTCTATGTAGGAAGTGTGTGTGTGTGTGTATGCATGTGTGCGTGCGTGCATGCCTGTGTGTGCGTGTGAAATTTGATATTTCACTGACTGAGACTGTGATTTAGTTACCTCTATTCAGTCCGATGATCATCTAGTGCAGCTGATTTTGGCTATGTGTTACAGACAATGCTATTGTTATGTCATTTAAAGTGTACTTTGTTTATCTGAAGTCCACACACACAAACACACACACACACACACACACACACACACACACACACACACACAAAAGTTTATAGTGTTTGTGTTTTCTATAAGTACTTTATACTGAATCTATCTCAGGGCATCCACCATAGGATCTCACTGTGATAATATACAGTGTATTTGGAAACTATTCAGACCACAAACACACACACACTACAACACTCACCACACACATACGCATATACACTCAACAACAAAAAGTTTATAGTGTTTGTGTTTAATGGACATAATCCTAGAAGTATTCTTAATTGAATGTGGGTGTTGTATTTCTGATATGTGTGTGACGTATTGTGTGTTGTACAGGTGTGTGCTGGTCATGGCTTGTCAGCGGTATCCAACATGTAAGGGATTCTGTTGACTGGATATTATTGGGACCCCAGCATTGTAGATCCAACTGGACCAATCTATTTCCAGATACTCCGATTATTCGACTGGTGGCACGGTTCGCACGACATACTTGTTGTTGAAGACGAGTTCAAGCTCACTATAGGTAAATGGATTAAAACAAAATCTCACATACAACTACACATAATCCCCATAATGACAAAGCAAAACCAATTTTCAGATTATTTTTTTGCAAAAAAAAAGAACCTTATTTACATAAGTATCAGACCTTTGCTATGAGACTCGAATGAGCTCAGGTACATCCTGTTCCATTGATCATCCTTGAGATGTTTCTACAACTTGATCGGAGTCCACTGTGGTAAATTAAATTTATTGGACATGATTTGGAAAGGCACACACCTGTATACAGTGGGGAGAACAAGTTTTGATACATCATTTAACATTTTACATTTAGTCATTTAGCAGATACGCTCTTATCCAGAGCGATTACAAATTGGTGCATTCACTTATACATCCGTGGACAGCCATTACAATAGTCATCTAAATCTTTTAAGGGGGGGTCTAATTATCACTGAGATTGCAGTTTTCTATTACAAAGCATGTAGAGGTTGTATTTTATCATAGGTACACTTCAACTGTGACGAGAACGGAATTAAAACAAAAATCCAGAAAATACATGTATGATTTTTAAGTAATTATTTGCATTTTATTGCATGACATAAGTATTTGATACATCAGAAAAGCAGAACTTAATTTTGGTACAGAAACCTTTGTTTGCAATTACAGAGATCATACGTTCCTGTAGTTCTTGACCAGGTTTGCACACACTGCAGCAGGGATTTTGGCCACTCCTCCATACAGACTTTTTCCAGATCCTTCAGGTTTCGGGCTGTCGCTGGGCAATAGGACTTTCAGCTCCTCCAAAGATTTTCTATTGGTTCAGGTCTGGAGACTGGCTAGGCCACTCCAGGACTTTTGAGATGCTTCTTACGGAGCCACTCCTTAGTTGCCCTGGCTGTGTGTTTCGGGTCGTTGTCATGCTGGAAGACCCAGCATGACCCATCTTCAATGCTCTTACTGAGGGAAGGGGGTTGTTGGCAAGATCACGCGATACCTGGCCCATCCATCTCCCTCAATACGGTGCAGTCGTCCTGTCCCCTTTGCAGAAAAGCATCCCCAAAGAATGATTTTCCACCTCCATGCTTCACATTTGGGATGGTGTTTTCTTGGGTTGTAGTCATACTTCTTCTTCCTCTCAACACGGCGAGTGGAGTTTAGACCAAAAAGCTCTATTTTTGTCTCATCAGACCACATGACCTTCTCCCATTCCTCCTCTGAATCATCAGATGGTCATTGGCAAACTTCAGACGGGCCTGGACATGTGCTGGCTTGAGCAGGGGGACTTGCGTGCGCTGCAGGATTTTAATCCATGACAGCGTAGTGTGTTACTAATGGTTTTCTTTGAGACTGTGGTCCCAGCTCTCTTCAGGTCATTGACCAGGTCCTGCCATGTAGTTCTGGGCTGATCCCTCACCTTCCTCATGATCATTGATGCCCCACGAGTTGAGATTCTTGCATGGAGATCATGGAGAAAGAAAAACTAACAGGTCTGTGAGAGCCGGAATTCTTACTGGTTGGTAGGTGATCAAAAACTTATGTCATGCAATAAAATGCAAATGACATACTTAAAATCATAAAGTGATTTCTGAAAATTACAGACCTCAACATGCTTTGCAAGTAGGAAAACCTGCAAAATCGCGCAGTGTATCAAATACTGTTTCTCCCCACTGTATATT
>NC_036868.1:31075558-31137849 GCF_002910315.2 Salvelinus sp. IW2-2015 | reverse complement strand
ACGCCTTCTCTTTTTCCACATTTTGTGACGTTACAGCCTTATTCTAAAATGGATTAAAAACAAAAAATCCTCATCAACTACACATAATACCCCATAATGACAAAGCAAAACCAATTTTCAGATTATTTTTTTTGGCAAAAAAAAAAAGAACCTTATTTACATAAGTATCAACCTTTGCTATGAGACTCGAAATTGAGCTCAGGTACATCCGTTTCCATTGATCATCCTTGAGATGTTTCTACAACTTGATCGGAGTCCACCTGTGGTAATTAAATTTATTGGACATGATTTGGAAAGGCACACACCTGTATACAGTGGGACGAGAACAATTATTTGATACACTGACGATTTTGCAGGATTTTCCTACTTACAAAGCATGTAGAGGTTCTGTATTTTTTATCATAGGTACACTTCAACTGTGAGAGACGGAATTTAAAACAAAAATCCAGAAAATCACATTGTATGATTTTTAAGTAATTATTTGCATTTTATTGCATGACATAAGTATTTGATACATCAGAAAAGCAGAACTTATAATTTGGTACAGAAACCTTTGTTTGCAATTACAGAGATCATACGTTTCCTGTAGTTCTTGACCAGGTTTGCACACACTGCAGCAGGGATTTTGGCCACTCCTCCATACAGACTTTTCCAGATCCTTCAGGTTTCGGTCTGTCGCTGGGCAATAGGACTTTCAGCTCCTCCAAAGATTTTCTATTGGTTCAGGTCTGGAGACTGGCTAGGCCACTCCAGGACTTTTGAGATGCTTCTTACGGAGCCACTCCTTAGTTGCCCTGCTGTGTGTTTCGGGTCGTTGTCATGCTGGAAGACCCAGCCATGACCCATCTTCAATGCTCTTACTGAGGGAAGGGGGTTGTTGGCAAGATCACGCGATACATGCCCATCCATCTCCCTCAATACGGTGCAGTCGTGCCTGTCCCCTTTGCAGAAAAGCATCCCCAAAGAAGATGTTTCCACCTCCATGCTTCACATTTGGGATGGTGTTCTTTGGGGTTGTAGTCATACTTCTTCTTCCTCCAAACACGGCGAGTGGAGTTTAGACCAAAAAGCTCTATTTTTGTCCATCAGACCACATGACCTTCTCCCATTCCTCCTCTGAATCATCCAGATGGTCATTGGCAAACTTCAGACGGGCCTGGACATGCTGGCTTGAGCAGGGGACCTTGCGTGCGCTGCAGGATATTAATCCATGACAGCGTAGTGTGTTACTAATGTTTTATGGTCCCACAGTTGGCTGTGCATGTCAGAGCAAAAACCAAGCCATGAGGTCGAAGGAATTGTCCGTAGAGCTCCAAGACAGGATTGTGTCGAGATACAGATCTGGGGAAGGATACCAAAAAATGTCTGCAGCATTGAAGGTCCTCAAGAACACAGTGGCCTCCATCATTCTTAAATGGAAGAAGTTTGGAACCACCAAGACTCTTCCTAGAGCTGGCTGCCTGGCCAAACTGAGCAATCGGGAGGTGGTCAGGGAGGGAGGTGACCAAGAACCCAATGGTCAATCTGACAGAGCTCCAGAGTTCCTCTGTGGAGATGTGAGAACCTTCCAGAAGGACAACCATCTCTGCAGTACTCCACCAATCAGGCCTTTATGGTGGAGTGGCCAGACGCAAGCCACACCTCAGTAAAAGGCACATGACAGCCCGCTTGGAGTTTGCAAAAATACACATAAAGGACTCTCAGACCATGAGAAACAAGATTCTCTGGTTTGATGAAACCAAGATTGAACTCTTTGGCCTGAATGCTAACCGTCACGTCTYGAGGAAACCTGGCACCATCRCTACGGTGAAACATGCTGGTGGCAGCATCATGCTGTGGGGCTGTTTTCAGCAGCAAGGACTGGGAGACTAGTCCTTTTGCTTTGTCATTGTGGGGTATTGTGTGTAGATGAGGGAAAATAACAATATAATCKATTTTAGAATAAGYCTGTAATGTAACAAAATGTGTAAAAAGTCAAGGGGTCTGAATACTTTCAGAATGSGCTGTATCTGTAGTTTTTTCTCTCTAGATCTCTGTGATGTTAAAAAAYAAAATCGATGTAATTTACGATGCCTTTGATAATACCCTTCACTTACTTTGTGTGTGCCAACTAGCTCTCACAGTCTCACGTCAGAATTAGACTTTCATCCATGWTTCTCAAACGTCAAATTTTMAAGTTGTTCCAAACTTTACATTTCAAKGTGCTAAAGGTTAGGTTTAGGCATTAACTCCYKATGTTTAAGGTTAGGGTTAAGTTTAGTCATTAACTCAGAAATCTTAAGGTTAGGTATTAACTCCTAATGGTTAAGGTAAGGGTAAAGGTTTGGGATAGGAGTAAAAAAAGAATCTTAAAAACTAATATTTTTTGCTAGATTCAAACACACAACCTTTGGCACCAGAGGCATATGCTTATGCACCAGAGGCAGATGTGTACTCCCAGCCACCATCTRCATCCACGACGCKCTAGCAAATCCYAAACCAGCTTGAAGGTAACAGCGCTCACTGTTGCCCCTAGTGGACGCTTTCCATGTCATCGCCCGATGTCCCGACGTGTGCACATGTGCACTTGCGCCTGTGTTTGTTTTTGCGTGTTCTGATGCGATGGACTACCTGAAGTAAGCTACATTCTAGTCTCCCATCCAGAAATGGATCAAGTAGACTTCTTTCTCTGTGTTGGGAGCATAGTTGCTGGATGAAAAGATAGAAGAAAGACATTGCTGTATTTATAAAAAGACAGAATGGATTTTGTTCATGTTTTGAAAAGTTCTGATGACTCTTTCTACCATAATGTTTTTGACCAAAGATGTGACGATGAACCCTATGAGCTGCTTTAAAACCATTCTTAAACATAAACAGYCAATATACTGTGTAAACGAACACACACGGCTCTGATATTTGGTATCCTGACATTGGAAATCTATAAAACATAATCAAAAAATCAAAAAAAGCAACTGATGCAATTGTCATCTGTTTTTTGTTCGTTTTAACAGTCTAACAATCATTGAATTGATTGTTAATGTGTATTTCTGTATTATTATTAATATTTTTCATTTGAAGGGAAATTAAAAGGAGATGTCTAACAAATATTGTGGCCTTTCTCCTGGTTCATTCAGGTAGCTAGGTTTCTAGACTTCTTAATGTCCTTTGGGTAGCAAAGTGGTTAGAGCGTTGGGCCAGTAACAGAAAGGTTGCTGGGTCAAATCCCCGAGCTGACAAGGTAAAAATCAGTCATTCTGRCCCTGAACAAGGCAGTTAACCCACTGTTCCCTGGTAGGCTGTCATTGTAAATAAGAATTTGTTCTTAARTGACTTACCTAGTTAAATAAAATGTGTTCATAAAGCCTTTATACTGTATTCTATATAATCTCACAGCTCCAAAAGAGAAAGCTCCTCTTCCCCAGCACAAAAACATTTCTCAAACYGAACAAAARAGAGATAAACATACCGGAATTTGTCCAGTAGAAACTCACATTTGCAACTGTTGGACTAATGATTACACCCTACATCAGCTAGATGCAGGCAAGCGGTGTTGAATGTGTCACTGTCTGTCACCTTGATTACTCTAATTTCTCTCGACCCGTGCACCTACATTTTACACTTTCATTCGTAGGCTAGGTTGTAGCAACCTCATGATGGGTATAGGTAAAATGTGAGTATTATGTAGTAAGTAGTCCAAACCCATCGATGTTACATTGAGCTGGGTGAATGGAATATGAATGACAGTCATCCAATATGCTGTAATAGAAATGAGGAACATTAAAAAAAATTGACATCGACCGCCACTGGTGTGCGCCAGCTCATGCCTTTAATTTTTTATTATGTGTGTGGAGGACAGAGTGTGTATACAGAGTTAATGTGTGTGTGGAGTGAGCCCAGGACCAGCCCATCGACACACACAGCTTTCCATTCGCTGCTGGAGAGGGGAGGAGAAGGGGGTCTTCACTGCCAGCTCCATCTTCTACACCACAGCCACAAACACACTACCTCAAACACAGTAGTCAGTGTGTTCATCTGGATTGCTCAAGTATTAGCTTCCCGAGTATCTGTGGTGTATGTGTCTCTACCAGACACACTGACTGATACAGACTTCACTTGTACACACACATTTTATGCTATCAGTGGTAGGCTTTGTAGTGGTGACCTTATACATAGCCTGGTCACCATTAGACCCTATGCAGTGAGGCTTGTGACAGAGCGAAGGGTCATGAAAAGAGGGTGGGAGAGAAAGAGAAGGAAACCAGCGCTTGCTGGTTTCTGAGAAAGAGTGATGAGCTGGTGCATGGGCCCCGGTGGAAGAAAGAGAGAGGGAGAGGAGTGTGTGTGTGAGGAGCAGTATGTAACAGAAATAGCAGCAACATAAATACCTAAGTCAGTCTCATTTGCTCTACGGCATACTGACCTCATGGGTATGCTACGAAGCAGGTTTGAGGAGTTAGCAAAGGTTTGAGGAGTTAGCACTTTGGGCAACTCGGGATAACCGGTCATACGAAAGTGGCTCACCTTTAGCCAGGTAKATTTCTATGGAAACGAATCCTTCAGAACGAACCTGCTCAGGGGCAGGCTAACTCARGGCTAACTCCACTTACCCTGAATGAAATGACTGAGCAACGAGTTGAGGACCAGTGAAATCAGATTCCCTCCCTCTTGCAAACATTGCATCATCATCCCCCTATTTGAGGAAGACGACTGATTAAATATTTGGTTAATCAAATACTTTTTTTMMTMMTMMTWAAAAAAACAGTAATGTTGAAATATATCACATTACACATACAGAATGCATTTTAAACTTCAAGCAATGTAAAACTTTTCTATGATCAATAGGAATGGGAAAACAGGTATTTGTGCATTGATAAGCACACCAAAGCGGCATTAARGTGTAAAGACAGCACTTCTAAAATCCTATTTCACAACATAGCCTGCTGAATATGCAAGATAACTACTATTTCATTTTGATTTTGGCACAAAATGTGTCACTGACTCGCCCATAGATTGATGTTTCAGGATTGTCTCAATGAAGAGTTTGGCGMTCGACTAGCCATGTGTGACAGTTATACGCCTGCTAGAGTTAGCGGCAGGTGGACGAGCAATATCCACCYTCATAGTGCAGATGAAGCCGGATAGGAATGTGAAGCTAACTGAAGCTGGCTAGCTTTAGAAAACCCTAAGTAGATCGAGCTCGCTTCGTAGGATACCCCTCTTAGACTAGCATACTGACACAAGCATGCACACACGCACCCACACACACCCATGAACAAACGCAGGCACGCACACACCCATGGTGACATGTACACATAACCCAGTAACAGGAATAAATTGGTCCCATTATGCAGTGTCTGTCTGACAGGCAGTGTGGATGTGCAGAGAGCCTCATTAAGTCATTATTCCAAGAAAACAGGAACAAACTAGGTTACCTGTCAATTTCATTGGTATTTTAGGTAGTGGCACTGGCACTGATCCCACAACAATCTTATGTCCTTGACCTCCATATTCCCGCCAAATGTGACCACTGTTCTGTGGAAATAAAGGGCCCATAAACAAGAAGGCTGTCGACACACATTAAAACCCATATTCACTATATTTTTCATATGGACATTGTTTGTGGAGTTTTGATATAGTGGACTAGCTACTTCATATTCATTTTCCATATGGACAATGTCTTCAGAGTTCACCAGAGGAGACCTAGAGCGTTGAAGTCTTGGGTGACCTGTCAGTCAAGCTGAACTGGAGATGCCGCCATCTGCTGGTCAACGTGGGAGCTACAATCAAATACATGGAAGCGAGCTGATTTCTCTGTGGGCCAACTCCTGGTCTTCTTCTCAACACACCAATTCCTTCATCCCTTCAACCCCCCCACAAACCCTCTATCCATGTCTCTAATTTCCCCCTGAAGTTGGGATCAGCGTTGGCTAATCTTACTTCTGTGATTGTAARGCAAACGCCCCCTCATCACACCACGTCCAGCCAATCTCATCCACTGTCCATATCAGCAGTTCTCAGGGCACCCAAGAGATTCACAGTGACATCTGATGGAGGAGTAAGCTTCTGACTCCAAAATAGCAACAATGGCGGTTATCAGTTAGTGTCAATGGAAACTGACAGTGTTCTGACGTAAACTTTTCTTTCCGGATTTGATCATTGCTCAATGGTTGAATCATCTTTTTCTGTGGTAACCAACCAGCTGTTGGGGTCTTGGTCYTCCTTCTTCAGGGTCTCTGGGGTGTTGAAGACTGGGCCTTTACTCTCAGGAAGGAGGGCTGGTGGGCAGGGGGTCGGGAGACCGACTTGAGGCCAATTTTCTTCTTAATCAGGTGGAACTGGAACAGCACTTACACCAGAATGACCGAGTACTTCTGGTTCATCATGTTGTTWGCACATAACAGAGGCTGCATTTCTTTCATGGATCCAGAGAAAGGTGGGTAAATGTACATTAAATGTATCCCCTCGAATTGGAAAACATTAGGCTAGCACTCCTTTGTTGTTTCATTAAGAACGAGAGGGAAAGCACAGACAGCAGCTGCAATTGTTAGGTTTTTATTTTGAAAACTGTCTGAGGATATTGTTATTCATGGATTCCATTCATTGTAAAACAGGTTTCGCCATTTCCTTAAGCTGTTCATATTTTATTTTGGACCTTTGACTCATCTTTAGATAGTATGAATAACTAGATAGTTGTAAGAATCCTAAAAGTACAAATTATTTCAACTTTGTAAGAAACCTTTTTTTTCCTGAGAATCTTATCTGGAATGCAAATGAATACATAATAGTAATAATAATAAATTAAACTGTCAAAAAGAAAATCCACACGGAAGACAATGACAATGACTACATAGGCCTTAACACAATCTGTATATTAGATTGGCATGTCGTATGGCATACTGTAGGTACTAATGCTAGGTAATAGCTTGTTGTTGTGGCCATTTATTATCTGGATGTTGAGTTTTCTAAAATGTCCAAAGTGTAACACCATGYCTGCACTATGAAATACTGTGGAACTGAGTCAGGAGAGAGTTTGGAAACAGAGAAAACAAAGTAGACATCTGAAGTTGAACCACATCAAATAAGATTGCAGTGTGTTAAGACTTAACCAATGGRTATTTCATTTGGTGAGTTCAGGTYAAGCTTTGGATTAAAATGTTTCATCCTTCAGCTCTATCTTTAAAAAATATWTTTTTATTTMAMTGTTTTTTGTTGTTGTTGTAGGATGTCAAACATTAATGCTCTGTCTTATGGAAACATCGACAATTGAGGACAAACATACARTTTCACCAATCAACATAATATTTCCTCAATATTTCCCTAGTTATGTCCCAAAATATTCAACACATCTTCATATATTGTCAGTTTGACAAATGTCAAATCCAAWCATAGGCACACATTTGGAATTCTCTGAATTCATAGTTGGGTGCTCTTCTTGCCATTTGACCGTCTTATATCATTTCGACATCTGTTAAGCAAAGTAAACTGATTCTGTTATCCATAGACACTGTCACATTTGAGCTAAACCAAGTCAAATCAAACCTTAAAACAACCAAAGTTATATTTTTAAAGATTCCATTATTCTAGTCAATCTTTAAATATGGCAGTTAGTCCATCCATCCAACRATCCGCCCACTCCCAAGGTCCTCAGCCGTGAGCAGAGAGTCCGAGCCAAACGGAAAATGGAGCCCGTAAAAACACGGGCAACAGGATCCACACACCCCCAACCAATCGTCCTCCTGGGAATGCTGACAGACAGGGCGTATTCCCCGCCCCCTTCTCATGCCACCTCCAGCCAACCAGCCGCTGGTAAAGTCTTCAGTCGCCACGGGAACTGTCAGGGCTGGACGAACCAGCTGTTGGCATCATCGAGGTCGGTCTCCAGCTCCTCATCTTCGTCAAGGGGCTCTGGGGTTCGGACGGCCAGCTCTCTTAGGAAGGAGGCCTGGTGGGCAGTGGGTCGGGAGACCGACTTGAGCCCAATCTTCTTCTTCATCAGGTGGAACTGCTCTCGGATGAAGTTGTAGAAGTCGTACTCGTAGCGCATGCGGTGGTATAGCACCTGAAGAGCTTCCAGAGTAGGTGTGTGTTTACGCACCGTGCCAGTCATGTTCCCCATCTTCATGTAGTCTGCAGGAAGGGGAGAAGACAAAGAAACAGACCAGGAAGTTACTGATCTATGGTTAAAATGTGAAGAGGAGACATATTGTCAGCCATCAAAGTTTTTTTGTGTGTGGCTAGATCAGCTTTAATATTGTGGATAGATTGTAGCTTCTATCAATGTAATTGTCTGCATCACTTCCAATCCCCCATATATTTTTGGGGTAAAAATATATTTATATTTATAAACTGGGTGGTTCAAGCCCAGAATGCTGATTGGCTGACAACTGTGTTAAATCCTGAATGGTGCAGCGGTCTAAGGCACWGCATCTCAGTGCAAGAGGTGTCACTACAGTCCCTGGTTCGAATCCAGGCTGTATCACATCCGGCCGTGATTGGGCGGCACACAATTGGCCCAGCACCGTCCGGGTTTGGCCGGTGTAGGCCATCATTGTAAATAAGAATTTGGTCTTAACTGACTTGCCTTGTTAAATACAGYTTCAATAAAAAATMTAATAAATATCAGACTGTATACCATTGGTATGACAAAATATTTATTTTTACTGCTCTAATTATGTTGGTAACCCGTTTATAATAGCAATAAGGCACTTTGGGGGGTTTGTGGTATATGGCCAATATACCACGTCTAAGGGCTGTGTCACGCATAAGAACAGCCCTTAGCCATGGGTACATTGGCCATATACCACACCTCCTTGGGCCTTATTGCTTAAATATACATAACCGCATATATATATATATATATATATACACACACACACATACACACATACATATACAGTGGTTGCGAAAGAATTCACCCCCCTTGGCATTTTTCCTATTTTGTTGCCCTACAACCTGGATTTAAAATTTTTGGGGGTTTGTATCATTTGATTTGCAGAACATGCCTACCACTTTGAAGATGCAACATATTTTTATTATGAAACAAACAAGAAATGAGACAAAACAAATCTGAAAACTTGAGCGTGCATAACTATTCACCCCCCCAAAGTCAATACTTTGTAGAGCCACCTTTTGCAGCAATTACAGCTATCAGTCTTTTGAGGTATGTCTCTATAAGCTTGGCACATCTAACCAATGGGATTTTTGCCCATTCTTCAAGGCAAAACTGCTCTAGCTCCTTCAAGTTGGATGGGTTCCGCTGGTGTACAGCAATCTTTAAGTCATACCACAGATTCTCAATTGGATTGAGGTCTAGGCTTTGAATAGGCCATTCCAAGACATTTATAGGTTTCCCCTTAAACCACRCAAGTGTTGCTTTAGCAGTATGCTTAGGGTCATTGTCCTGCTGGAAGGTGAACCTCCGCCCAGTCTCAAATCTCTTGAAGACTGAAACAAAATTGGAAAGACGGGGGGAGGGGGATAAATAGTTTTTCAAGGCACTGTGTGTTTATGTATATTATATATTAGACACACACATCTTTTTAAAATATATATTTAATAGTATTATTTCCTGCAAACCCTACCACCCCTCACCTAATTGGAGTAAACTAATAAACAACAACACTTACAGTACCAGTCAAAAGTTTGGACACACCTACTCACTGCAGGATTTGTCTTTATTTTTACTATTTCCTGCATTGTAGAATAATAGTGAAGACATCAAAACTATAAAATAACACATATGGAATCACGTAGTAATCAAAAAAGGGTTAAACAAATCAAAATATATTTTATTTTTGAGATTCTTCACACTTTGCCTTGATGACAGCTTTGCACACTCTTTGGCATTCTCTTAACCAGCTTCATGAGGTGGTCACCTGGAATGCATTTCGATTAACAGGTGTGCCTTGTTAAAAGTTAAGGTAGGGGTGGTATACAGAAGATAGCCCTATTTGGTAAAAGACCAAATCCATATTATGACAAGAACAGCTCAAAAAAGCAAAGAGAAACAACAGTCATCATTACTGAAGACATGAAGGTCATCAATCCGGAAAATTTTCACAGAAGTTTCTTCAAGTGCAGTCCGCAAAAACCATCAGCGCTGGGTGATGAACACTGGCTCTCATGAGGAACCGCCAACCAGGAAAGGAAGACCCAGAGTTACGTCTGCTGTTCAGAAGAAGAAATCCATCAGCGTTACAGCCTCAGAAAATGCTGCCAAAAATGCTTCACAGAGTTCATAAGACACATCTCAACATCAACTGTTCAGAGGAGAATGTGTGAATCAGGCTTCATGGTCGATTGCTGCAAAGAAACTAATAAGGACCCATAAGACGTGACTTGCTTAGGCCAAAAAACACAAGTAATGGACATTTAGACGGTGGAAATCTGTCCTTTGGTCTGATGGAGTCCAATTTGGATTTTTGTTTACACCACCGTGTCTTTTGTGAAACGCAGAGTAGGTGAACGGATGATCTCCACTTGTGTGGTTCCACCGTGAAGTATGGAAGAGGAGGTGTGATGGTGTGGGTGCATTACTGTGACACTCCAGGTGTGTAGGGGCTATTTCACCAAGGAAGGATTGTGATGGAATGCTTACTCTGTGACTTGGCCTTCACAATTCCGACTACGCAAATTGTGATGGTTTGGGATTAGTTTGGGCGGAGGTGAGGAGAAGCGCCACAAGTATTCAGATATGTGGGAACTCTTTCAAGACTGCTGGAAAAGCATTCCATGTGAGCAGGGTTTGAGAGAATGCCAAGAGTGTGCAAAAAATCAAAATCTGAAATATACATATGGATCCTGTGTAAACCAAAAAGTGTTAAAGACACAATCAAAACGTCTTTTAAGATTCTTAACCACAGCCACTTAATAACCTGGATGAACCTAAAATCTAAAGATATTTGTTGATTTGTTGTCCATGACCATTTTTTT
The DNA here is from genome assembly GCF_002910315.2 of Salvelinus sp. IW2-2015. Taxonomy (NCBI): domain Eukaryota; kingdom Metazoa; phylum Chordata; class Actinopteri; order Salmoniformes; family Salmonidae; genus Salvelinus; species Salvelinus sp. IW2-2015. The sequence goes on along the minus strand of NC_036868.1, from coordinate 31,126,938 downwards.
TTTTGATTACTAAATGTGATTTCATATGCTGTTATTTATAGTTTTGATGTTTGCACTATTATTCTACAATGCAGGAAATAGTAAAAATTAAAGACAAAACGTCTGAAATGAGTAAGGTGTGTCCAAACTTTTGACTGGTACTGTAAGTGTTTGTGTTTACTTCCATTTATTCAGATTACGTAGGTTAGGGTTTTGCAGGAACAATAACTTTTATTAATAGTTATATTTTGTTTGTTTTTAGTCTTCCTCTATTTCTGATGTACATCCAGTTATGATTTCTATTTGCATATTTATTTTTAACTGTGCATTTTACAAAAGTTCTGACCACTAATACTATCTTTTACAGACAGTAATATTTTACGTTTGTTTATCAGTTATTACGCGATTCCCACCTTCAGCTCCATTCAACCCTTCTCCACCTATCTCAGTTTCTTCGACATTATTTTTCAACTGTGCTGTGATGCTTCACAAAGGTTCTGAACATTTCTATTCTCAGTTTCTACAGACTATAATTTAAAGATAAACATTTTTGCTAAAACTTTTATTATACTATTATACCCAGTATTGCTATCTGCAGCGTTAGCTCCAGGTAAATGTTGTAATTCTTCAACCATTCCTGGACCTGTGACCAAAAACGAACTACATATGGACAGTACCAAAATAAATGATCTAATGACTCTGCCTCCTCGCAACAAAATGTGCAGAGCTGGGAAGTTTGTATCCCAATATAGATAACATTCTATTGGTTGCAAGAATGTTGTATAATAATTTAAATAGAAAAATTCTAAGTTCTGAATCTGGCGTCGTTTTGCGTGTCAATTCATAAACTATGTGCCATGGAATCGGTACATAGAAAATCTCTTCCCAACTATTTTGCAATCTATATGGCACAGCTGTCAATTTTTTGGTCTTTAATTGAAACGGGTATATATTTTTTTCCCCCACCATTTTCTTTAACCAATTTTGGTCTTTAATGCAGGGCCGACAGACAAGTTCCTTACTTTTTCCCACTTCCACTTGCCTCTTCCATTTTTGTGGTAATGCTGCAATTAGTTGGTTGTATTTTTGGTAGAGCATACATTTCCAWATAGTTGTTAGCTGCATGTGTGACATAACTCAACCAGTCCTATTTATGATATAATTTACAAAGATTATACTTTTAATTTTATTTTAGCGAAAATAATTACATTTATTTTAGAAATAATAATTTAATCAATTACTATATTTGAGTTTAACCACAATATTTGTTGTATTATTTGTTCTGTCTTTTCTGGTGGATTAACCTGAAATTGCAACTAACTTTCTATGGCTTGTTTAAAAAATAAAAAATATTTGAGATGATTTTGTTTTCAAAAAAACGAAAGTGAGCGGCTGTAATCTGAATAAAGGGAAAAAGCCCATTCTTGAACATGGGGTGTGTCACAGCAGCCTTCGCTTTGGCTCCCCCTCCTGTCCAGCTCAGGCGTTCGGCGTTGCCGGCCTTCTAGCTGCTGCCGAACCTACTGCTGGCAAACGCCCTTTACTCATCAACCCCGGACTTGTCTCGTCATCATTACACACACCTGGTTCCAAATTCCCACTCTATCACTGTATATATACACTCGCTCTGCCATTTGTCTTTGACGGTCATTGTAAATGTTACTTGTTTTCCTGAGTGGAATCTCTCCTACTATTTCCTGAGTACTTAAAATMTTGCACTTTGGGTTCGCCCTGTGCCTTTTTGTTTATGAAGATATATTTTAAGCACAAAAGCCTTTGGTTTCCGTCCCACTTTGATCTATAAAGGGGGTTTGGCAGGTAGCCTAGTGGTTAGAGCTTTGGGCCAGTAACTGAAAGGTTGCTAGATCAAATCCCTGGGCAGACAAGGTAAAAATCTGTCGTTCTGCCCCTGAACAAGGCAGTTAACCCACTGTTCCCCAGTAGGGCATCATTGTAAATAAGAATGTGTTCCTAACTGACTTGCCTAGTTAAATAAAGGTCACATTTAAAAAATATATTTAATTACATTTATATAAATTCAGTAGTTCTAAACCTGCGACTGCCTCCTGCCTACTCCTCTCTACACCAGTGACAGGGTGAGATATTCTTACTAATTTGCTAGAGAACCAGTTTGGATTTAAGTAWAACTTTTGTATGACTGACGCCTTTAGTGAGAGGTCTAATGCTTTAATATTTAATCATTTCTGCCCTCTGAAATCATATTCATTATATAAATTTGTAAGTCGCTCTGGATAAGAGCGTCTGCTAAATGACTTAAATGTAAATGTAAATAAATAGGCACTTTTAATTTTGTCTGCCTTGCCATTCCAAATAAAATACAATAATTTAAAAAGCAAGTCGCTAGGTGTAGGCAAAACCATAAGCAAATAGTGATATGTTTGAAGAGTTAATCAGGGTGACTTTTTCCCCACAAATAGACATGTCTTTTCCTTTCCATGGAAAAGACATTCTATTTTTGATAACTTTCTATTAAAATCTATTGCAGTGAGATTATTTATTTATTTCGGGATACGTATACTGAGTCTGTCCACATCACCATCAGATCATTTTATTGGTAAACTACACGGTAACGTAAAAGTTGTATTTTTTAGTGATCCAATACGTAATACACTTAACATAATTTGGTTTTAATCCAGAGAGGTTAGAAAAAGTATCTAGATCCTCTGAGGCTGTGGAGGGATTCCATTTTTGTGGATTTAAAATAAAACATGAATCATCAGCGTACAATGACACCTTTGTTTTTAAGCCCTGGATTTCTAATCCCTTAATATTATTGTTGGATCTGATTTTAACAGCTAACATTTCAATGGAAATAATAAATAGATGTGCCGATAGTGGACAACCTTGTTTTACTCCTCTTGACAGTTGAAAACTTTCTGAGGTGTAGCCATTATTTACTATTTTACACCTAGGGTTACTATACATAACTTTAACCCATTTTATAAGAMATTCTCCAAAATTGAAATATTRCAGGCATTTATATATAAACTCCAGTCGTACTTTATTAAATGCCTTTTCAAAGTCAGCTATGAATACCAGGCCTGGCTTCCCAGATATTTCATAGTGTTCTGTTGTTTCAGTCTTATATTATCTTCAATGTACCATCCATGTAAAAAACCTGTCTGWTTAGGATGCATAATATCTGACAAAACCTTTTTAATGTAAGTGTAAGAGGCCTCCAATTTTTTTAKTTGACTGGATCTTTATATTTACCACTTYGATCCTGTTTCAGTAATAATGATATCAGACCTTCTTGTTGAGTGTCCGATAATCTACCATTTATATAGGAGTGGCTAAAACATACTATTAACGGTCCTCTGAGTATATCAACAAAGGTTTGGTACACCTCCACTGGTATGCCATGCATCCCTGGAGTTTTCCCGGACTTAAAGGCTTTAATTGCATCAAGAAGTTCCTCCTTTGTAATCTTTCTGTACAGCTGTTAATTTTACATTATTAATAGGGAAAAAATCCATACAATTAGCTTCGGTTAGTAGAGATGGAGGAGAGTGAAATTAAAATATATGCTTAAAGTACTATACTTCCTCTTTCAAAATATTGTTTGGTGAATCATGGGTGACTCCATCATTTGTAAAAAGTTCATTATTTTTGGTAGCATTTCTATGTTGAAGATAACAAAAATAATTTGGTGCATTTTTCCCCATTTAACATCCAGTTTGCTTTATTTTTACAATATATTACACTAGATCTTTCTTGAATAAGTTCCTCCATTTCTTTTGGTTTTTGCTTTAACTTATTCTGAGCCTGTATGGTACAGTTGTTATTGCTATCTAACTGTACAATTATTCCTTCCATTTCCTTTGTTAATATGGACTCGACCTAAATTACTTTTGTTTTAGAGATGAGTACTGAATTGCATGGCCTCTAAAGGCACATGTAAAAGTGTCCCATACAATAAGGGGATCTATGTTATGTCAGGAAAAAGTCAGTTATAAATTCTTCTGTCCTAGTAAAACAAGTTATTATCCAATAGGCTTTGATAAAATTTCCAATATCCTCGCCCACGTGGAAATTCTGTTAGAGTAATATGCGATATATGCGATAATATGCGATAATATTCAATATGGCAGAATTATGATGGTCCGACGCCGCATTCCATGTCCTATCAACACTTGTTTTAAAACTTTTGGTGCCAGAGAGACATGACGATAATCCAATGACGACTAGCGTTGATTGAGCCCCGCCAGTGATATCTCACTAGGTACAGGATATTCTAAGCCTACCTTCAAACTCTTTGCTTGACATCAATGGGAAAATAAAAAGCAAATCAGCCAAGACCTAGAATTCTTTTTTTGTAGACCTCCACAAGTCTGGATTCATCCTTGGGAGCAATTTCCAAAGCGCCTGAAGGTACCACGTTCATCTGTACAAACAATGGTACGCAAGTTAAAAACACCATGGGACCACGCAGCCGTCATACCTGCTCAAGGAAGGAGACGCGTTCTCGTCTCCTAGAGAATGAAACGTACTTGGTGCGAAAAGTGCAAAATCAATCCCCAGAACAAATCAGTAGAAGGACTTTGTGAAGATGCTGGAGGAAAACAGGTACAAAAGTATCTATATCCACAGTAAAGACAAGCGCCTATATCGACATAACCTGAAAGGCCGCTCAGCAAGGAAGAAGCCACTGCTCCAAAACCGCCATAAAAAAGCCACACCACAGTGTTTGCCAACTGCACATGGGGTACAAATATCGTACTTTTGGAGAAATGTCCTCTGGTCTGATGATAACAAAAATAGAACGTTTGGCCATAATGACCATCGTTATGTTTGGAGGAAAAAGGGAGGCTTGCCAAGCCAAAGAACCCATCCAAACGTGAAGCACGGGTGCGACATCATGTTGTGTGGGTGCTTGCTGCAGGAGGGATTGGTGCACTTCCAAAATGATGTCATCATGAGGAAGGAAAATTATGTGGATATTTATGATAGAAACATTCAAGACTATCAGTCAAGAAAGTTAAAGCTTGGTCGCAAATGGATCTTCCAAATGGACAATGACCCAAAGCATAACTCCAAGTTGTGGCAAAATGGCTTAAGGACAACAAAGTCAAGGTATTGGAGTGGGCCATCACAAGCCCTGACCTCAATCCTATAGAAATTGTGGGCAGAACTGAAAAGAGCGTGTGCGAGCAAGGAGGCTACAAACCTGACTCAGTTATACCAGCTCTGTCAGGAGGAATTGGGCCAAAAATTCACGCCACTTATGTGGGAAGCTTGTGGAAGGGCTACCGAAGACGTTTGACCCAAGTTAAACAGCATATTAAAGGCCAAATGCTTACCAAATACTAATTGAGTCAATGTAAACTAATGACCCACTGGGAATGTGATGAAATAAATAAAAGCTGAAATAAATCATTCTCTCTACTACTATTCTGACATTTCGCATTCTTAAAATAAAGTGGTGATCCTAATTGACCTAAGACATGGAATTTCTACTAGGATTAAATGTCAGTAATTGTGAAAAACTGAGTTTAAATGTATTTGGCGAAGGTGTATGTAAACTTCCGACTTCAACTGTATCRATTAATCCATGACATTCATGATAGTTTGTAGTGTGATTTCCTTCACGGTCCATAGAGCAATTTAAAACCGTATTATAATCTTCCACCATAATAATAGTCTTGTATTGCTTGTGGGGTTGATCAATTATTATATATATTTTCAAAGAAGAGTGGCTCGTCGTTATTTGGACCATATAGGTTAATGAGCCATATCTGTTRATGGTTCAATAATATGTTGAAAATCATCCATCTACCTTGAGGATCTGTTTGGATCCAAAATTTGCACATTTYYATCGAAGTAACMGTTAATTAATATCATCACCCCTTTTGAATTTCTTTGCCKATGGGGGAAATACATTCAACCCCCCACTGTCCTTCTCCACACAACTTCATCTAWAYTAGTTGAATGAGTTTCCTGTAAACAATAGATATTATATTCCTTATCTTTTAGCCAGGTAAATACTGACCGTCTTTTGTTATTATCTGCTAAGCCATTGCAATTATAACTGACGATACTTATTTCACCATTTACCATAATGAAATACCAGTTCTAAATCTACCCATCCAGCCAAAAGCATTTCCATCTCCCTCATCTCAATTTGTATGATATATAGCAATTCATATTATATATATATAAATAAAATAATCCTGCTCATCTTAATTTCTATAATTAACAATTCATATTTGTAACGTAGGTAGTACATGCAAAGGATTGTAACCTTACATTTTGGCAAGCAATTATTATTTTAGCAAACAATTATTGTGATTCATCTTATATTGTCCCCAACATCTTTACTCCCACAAAAGCAACAGCCCAGATTGTCTGGGACGACACACACACGCACTCATACATCTCAACCCCTTTCCCCTACAAACAACCATGAACTCAGATGCTCAAGAGTTGTTCCATCCCAGAGCCACTCCAAGAAAAGACTTATTACCAATGCATACACAGTTGCAGTGTTATGAGAAGGCATGCAGAAGTAAACAAAAACAGGCAAAAATGGGAGATTTGATTAACCATTGTCAAGTCCTAGGTGAGGAGACCAGATCCACCACCTTCCCCTGAAACACCCACACGTGGTCCCCCGTTGTGACCATTTCTCCAAGCATCTCGGTGCAGTCAGACCTTTGAGATTTTGTGCCAACGGGTCCACAATAATATGCCCCTCTCTGATTGTCGGAGGTGACCCCCTCCCCATGGGTTACTGCAGCTAGTGTTGCCAGCACTGCCACTACCTGGGTGGGGCACCCCACCAGAATCCCCATCGGCTAGGTATAAGGTCGTCAAGTTCTTCCTTAGCAGCTTTGAGAATTTCCTTGTATAGTTAGGTCTCCCATCAGGGGGCTCTGACTTTGTACTGTAGGACCAACTCTGCCAGGCAGGCTCAGAATCTTGAGGGGCGGTGCTTTAGTAGGTCTCTGACACATTATCTTCTGATTTTGCTCATATAGGCTACTTACATAGGCCCATCAAAACAAATAAGACTTCTCCTTAGTGTATGGTCCTCAGGTGGGTGTTCTGGGTATAGATGGGGACCATTCCATCATCATAGGACAGTAAAAAATAAATATAATAATTTATTTTAAAATGTATATCCCATATCTGCACAAAATTGAAAGCTTCTCTCAAACCCCTGCTCACAAAACACATGGGCTCTGGGGTCTGCAACCCCTATCCTTTTTCACTCACAACACCACACTTTTCCAAACACAAACCCCCCCCCCCCCACCTTTCATCACAATACATTCAAACGTACTGGCCCCGCTTCTATGTCCTCTGTTTTTACCTTTTATGTTTTATCAACCATGTTGATTGAGTACTTTTTGTCCAGTTCCTTATATTGAAGATGAGTATTCGCTAATTATCCTTTCTTCTAATGCCTCTTACTGTAGACCATTTTGAGGTATGAAAAGACACTTCTGACAAACTTTGATTTTGGAGTGAACTATTATTTAAAATGTGAATTATTTAAACGGAGTGTAACATGGTGTTTACAGGCCAGGGTGTGCTTGCGTGTGTACCTGGGCTCTTGTAAATGTTGAGTACGTCAGTAAAGTAGTGAGGTAACAGTCTCTCTAAAAGGAGAAGGACATCTTCCAGCTCCTCTAGGATCCCCACGATAAGAAAGTTTTCTAGAACGTTCTGTTTGGCCCTCTCCAGAGCCCATACTCCCGGCTCTCTGAAACACACAGAACAACAGTCAGAAGAAAATATCTGTCAACCCAGAGGTAATTATAACCAATGATAATTCTAATACCACTAATAATGTAGTAAACATTACCAGTCGCAAAAATATGAATACCAGCCAGGACAATGTGTGACTATTATAAAATGTCTTGACTCCAAATTTGGAGCCTGATTCTCTGATGCAATKCAGATCGTCTTACCTGCACTGTGGGTGCTGTCCACAGAAATAAGGGATGATGTAGAAGAGTCTGGGGTTGGAACATTCTGGGTAATTCTCCAGGATGCAGACATTGATGTCCTGGACAGGAGGGAGACAGAAGAGACAGCCAATCAGAAACACAATCAGAAAGTCAGACAACCATCTCCAGCTTTAATATAATTCTACATTACTCTCACTAGGGGGAACRCTTCACCAAGTATTTTTCTCTCTTAGGAACTCGTACTGCTTTTCTCGTGGTTATCATTGGTAAAGACAGTCTAGCTCCAAACCACTTTCTGACAGCCTAAAAATAAGACATGCAGCTTCATATCCACAAGGTTACAATTCAGATATTAGGTCATCTGGGAGTGTAGGTTATCTCAAGAGCAAAATGTAGTTAGAGGTTGATGCTATTATTATATGTCCAGAATGATGACAGTTAACTGACTAGTAATGCAGACCAATCAAACAGAAACGATGGCAACCTTTGMTCTCCTCAGCTAGCCACATTATGTTGGCCATGTTACTAACATCCCAATCCAATTCCACCATCCTCTCTCCCTCCTGTCAAAATAACTCACCGCCTCAGTGAAAAAATAGGAGCCACTGGAGTGTAGCAGTGAAACACTAAACCACTTTTCTGTTTAACCAGTGGACTGAACGAGGGAGGCCCACTGAGACCAAATTTAAAAAAGAACGAGAAAGATTAGAAACACATAAAGGAGTGAAGTCAGCCATTTTCTCTCTTTCTTTCTGCTACAAACACAAGAGTTTAAACCCATMTCAGGTGACGTAAGCTTTATAGACGGCAACAGGACCTGGACAACACAACACTCAAAAACACACACACACACACATAAAAACATTTCAAAAATGTTTCTCAGTTGAAACAGGTACCAATCTGTACAGGTAAAAGGGTGTTGATCATTTTAAAAAGCAGGAGGTCTTGTGTGTGAGTGTTCTGTTGGTTTATTTCACTGTGGCCTACATGCTGATAGGTGAGAATGTCCTCTGCTTTTCTTGGAAAACTGCAATTTGTCAYGTTAACAGCGGGAGCCTAGGCGCCTCACCACAGAGGGTAAGCTAAGCCAGAAACACCCAGAGAGAGAGAATGAGAACCAGAGGCCCAGGCCTTGTGTTCTCGGGGCCCAGAACGAGCGGGGGGTTGCAGGAAGTAATGGGTTAAACACTACAACCTCTCACCCAGCTCTGGTCCTGTCTGGGGTTCTGTGGTGTTAATGATACTGGGACACCTGGTGTACAGTCAGGTCAAAACCCATGACACAGACCTTGCAGGAAACATGACATATCAGCTTCATTAATCATTCATTAGCTTTGAGTGGACACCTGTATTCACACAGGGACAGACTGGGGCCAAGCCACGATGATGTAACACTAACGGAAGTCTTATAAAACCTAGATGTACTGGGGCTTTGAGACCAGACCAAGCTCATTCTTACACTTCCCCCCCCTCTTTAATTTCTCAAACTCTCGATTCCTCCTACCAAAAAACATAATACATTTKGTCTTAAACCCACAAACCCTGCAGTCAACGCAATATGAGATAAAAGGACACCCGTCTATTCCTGTCTTTGTCGAMGATAGTTTTAGAGTATTTAATTTCTTCAGTAGCCCACCAGTGGGCCATAAGCCTCTCTGACTGACTGACCTGTTAACACAGGAAGCAATATTCTCAGGATTTCTATGGAACGCCATTTGGGTCTTTGCGTGTCAAAAAAGATACGTGTCAAATAACACTATTTGACGTGTCGAATAAGCTTGTTGACCAATCAGGACCTGAATATGACRGCATGTCACATATTTTAATGCGTTCATACATTTTTTACGTAGTTATTACACTATCACTCGTATTTCATAAGTCACAACGATTCATCGATACGTATGCTATGATGCTGGTACCGTTGTCTCACGCACCTACAGTGCAGGTCATAAAAAAAAGCTAATGGATGCAAACAATGTTCTTCCCCAAAAACATAGTAAAACGACATAATCTAGGAGTCATCATCTAAAATAACTCTAATATATAAGACAGTGTTCGTGTATCAATTTTGACACGCGAAAGACCCAACCTCATTCCATAGTTTCTATGTCGTGAAGCTAATAGCAGTGACGCTATTACTGTGTAACTCCGGTAACTCCGGTAGGGCACTGTGTAACGGTGCTCGACCAGTCGGCGAAAGCCAACATCACCCACGACAGAGAACGGTTGATTGTCAAGGTCAATGAATTCCATTATCTTGGCGTTAATGGATTTCGCCTGAGTTGTCTCGCTGAAATGTTCTTACTCTTTCAAATGACTGCTGGACTTGTTGACTGCTCGATCCACACAGCAGACATTGTGGGCTAGGTTAGGAAAGTGTAGCGCAAAATTTTACGTGGCGTCATTACYTCATSTACCTACGTTATATAGGTYTGCACGTCAGCTTTGACATCGGTTTTTAACATCYGCGTTAAACTAGACATCGGGCCGATACCGATGTTGCCATTTTTAGCTAATATCGGCCGATTCCGATATGTTCACCGATATATTGTGCATCCCTAGTACCTACATGTTCACTGACAACAGCCAGCAGAACAACTGGAAGAGGCTTCAAATGAACGACAAGAACTGAAGAGAACCCAGAACACTGGCAGAACACACAAGCATTGTGTTACTGTCAAGAGACCCTTTGGCTAAGACCGCTGTCTGTCTCTCTCAGGATAAAGGCATGGATGTGATCTATTAATTATCTGACTCTGCTGTTTCTATGAAATGGCCTCTGAAAATGCCAGTGGCAGCAAACAGGAGGAATTTTTAACAATGACTGTGTAAGGGAAATGTTAATGTTTGTGCTATTCTTAACTAATTTCTGTGTTCTATTGATGTGCTTTTCTAAATAACCAATTTCTGTGTTTATGCAAGTGGCTGACWGTACAAATCCTCACTATCAGTAGCTGCAATTTGGCAGTACGCCCAGATCTTGTTTTGAAAACGAACTAAAGATATCTCAGTTTCAAGGTCTCAGCATAGAGAGAAAGAAGCCTTGTGAGGTGTTGGTCTGTCACATGTCATGAAACAGTATTGGTCGTCACATGAATGAAAAAAACCAGTAATGATTAATGAATTATGCTAAATCATGCAAATATAACTTGTCTTTATATACGGCTATACACGGACAACTGCTGGGTCTGCCCCGGCAGAGCTCCTGATTGACATGTGTACTACAATGCAATGAGTTGGTTGGAAACTCTCCAGCGCYCTGACACCAAACAATTATTAATTTAAGATTGACTTTGAGTGTCCCTGTGAATTTCCACGACAACTATGTCCCAATTCTTAAAGCCCTTCTAGGCCTCATCTCCTTCCCTCCGTAATCACAGACTGTGGACAAGAAGAAAAAACCTTTCTGTGAAGGAGAGGTGAGGGCAGAGGAAGAGGAAGAGTACGTACAGGAAATGACACGTGCAACGTTGGCTGGTCCCCCCCACATACAGGGAGCCATGCCATGCTACGCTCTCAACTGGTTACTGTGGTAGCAAGTCCAACACTGTTGGACTTGCTACTCTTTCACTATCTAATGCGTAGGCAAGGCATGCCTTGACATGAACAATGCTGGGTGTCCGCCAGGGCATCCTCTCTAAAGTTTGTGTGTGTGTGTGTGTGGGGGGGGTACACATGATTCATAGCCAAACAACTGACTACAAAAGCGTGTGCGTTCGTGTTCACATGACTGTATTTATGAGAGAGAGAATGTGTGTATGTTCACATGACGGTGTGTATAAGTATGTGTGTGTGTGTGTTGTGTGTGTGGTGTGTGTGTGTGTGTGTTGTGTGTGTGTGTGTGTGTGTGTGTGTTGTGTGTGTGTGTGTGTGTGTGTGTGTGTGTGTGTTGTGTGTGTGTGTTGTGTGTGTGTGTGTGTGTGTGTGTGTGTGTGTGGTGTGTGTTGTGCGTGCGTGCGTCGTTAGTGTGTAAAGAGAGAGTGGGCCGATGGAAAAGGTACGAAGTCTACCACAGGGAATGTTTCAATAAGACGTGCATTAGTAGAGCCAAGGCCTGGTTGAGAAATTGACACTTCCTGTAGTCACAGAGCAGTGCTCAGAGCAGGGCTCTGCTGGACTAATGTACACCAGGCTGGCCTGCTGTTCTGCTGCTGCTCTACAGGGGGAAGAGAGGGGAAAGACCCTGCTAAATTCTATGGCTCAGACTGGACTGGCTAAGGGTGTTGACACAGTAGCAACTCAGCACACACACTGGGACGTATAGGCCAGGCTAGGGTGCTAACAGGATACACACACGCGCACACGCACACCACACACATTCAGGTGAGCCTGCCAGGGTAGCACAGCGGCAGTCCCCCTTTACTGTAGGAGGGGGCCTCTTGCGCTGCATACTTTAATAACTCAACTCACATGCTCCGGTACTCCTGGGACGCTGAGCAGAACTTAATTACCAACAGTCAGCCACGATGACATTCACTTCACTATGTGTGTTTGCTAATGTTGCCGGCTCAATGCGTTTTATGGTTGTTGTGAGGGCCTTTGACAACGCACTGGTGTGTGTGTGTCTACCCACAAACATGAGTGATTGGAGGAGCAGTAAGGGGAATTCCTATTGCATATCAGCTGACAAACTATATCTACACAGATTATACCAATCAAGCCCACCCTTAATGACACTGCACGTCTTACCTTTTGAACCTTACTTAAATGGGACCTCCACTCCAAAGAAAAACGCACACAAATCACATAGGAACGACAGTTTGAGGATTAAATGAAAGCAGTAAATGTCATTAGAAAAGCATGAGACGTCAAATCCCACCACAGAGTATTGAGTTGCCTACCGCGGGGGGAAAACGACACAGACAGACAGAGACAGAGACAYAGTTCAGGTCTCTAACTAACCTTCAGATGTGGTCTAACTCAGTCAAGTCTGTAATTGAGTTCTGGGCAGTTCTGGGTTGAGAGCAAGGAACGATAGGAGAATGGTAGAGAGGGAGGGATGGCAACAGCCCACAAGGGGCAAACAATTGGTTACCCTTCCTTCCCATGCCACATCACGTACCCTTTATCTTCAAGTACTATARCTATGTTTTTGTATTGTAGAACTGCTACAAGGAACTCTTTCAGGGATCCCTAAATCCAATACCACAAGGCTGTAACTAATACAGTATAGTATGCTTTGGCTCACCTATTATAAATTATGCCATTATGGTGAGTAGAAAAAAAGTGGTTAATTTTTGCTTGTTTTTTTCTGTACTCCAAATAGCATTTTAGAGCTTTTAAATGGTGTAGAAARGCAGTAGACKTAAATAAGCTTTCTAAAAAAGTCCTTGGAGGGATAAAATAAATCCTTGGAGGGGGAGTTACCACTGATGATGTATCTAAAGTGAATGTTCATTTTCAAATGGATTTGAATAAATTAGGACATATACAAATGAACAGTTAAAACAATTATTCAACAGAATGCATCGTAGTTTTAGCACATTTCCAATGCTATTTGTGACACAATTTGCTGATTTCCCATGGCCACCCATGACTGGTTCTTGACCCCCCCCCCTCCCCTTTCCCACCCCACTAAAAAAATCCTAGACTCGCCCCTGCCTGACTAACGATGGAACAGATGGAGACATGGAAGGACTGTGTACAACGCCAATAACTCAGTCATACAGTTACTGTTGAAGTCAGAATGACACTGGACTTCATTAATATTCTGGACCATTAGCCTTCATACTGATGCTGCTTACGGAAAGAAGGCGAGGAGAGCAAAGGCTGTTGGCCACGAACATGACAGATGGAAAAAGGCAGGGAGAGAAGATGATACAGTTCTATCAATAAAGGAAGAATCTCACCAGGTATCTCTCATCATCCTTCATCCCTGGTGTTCGGATGAGGTGGTTCTGCTCACCCCTCCAGTCCCCGAAACGTCGGAAGAAGTAGTTGGAGAGGAAACGGTTAATGGGGTCCCGTATGATGTTGATGTAGACGGGCTGCTCTATCCTGAACCTGACAGACAGAGGGACACAAGATGGATGGACACAAGTTAATACAGTGCACACGCAGTATAAGGTTTTCGAACAGTGGGGACAGTATTGGGCCCTATTGATAAGGAGACATGAATAAAATGAAATTTCCTCTCCAAAATATCCATTAGTCAACTAAAGAAGCTGTTTAAAAAATAAACTTTGTCCAGGCATAGTAAGAATAGCACATTCCACTGTTTTAGGTGATTCTGTGTGCCATTGAGATCTGGCATCACTGTGTATTATCATACGGGTGGTGTGCTCTGCTGTAGTTACCTGGTGAAGTTGAGGAAGTGGACATGTCTGGTGTACAGGAAGGGCTGAGGGATGTTGCTGATGTTCCTCATAAGATCCACCTGAACACACACATCGAGAGAAATGACTGRACTAGTCTATACTTGTATCAAAAACAGTATTTCTCTCCAGGATYGAACCAGAACCAAACACAAAGTACATTTAGACCCATATTTACTCAACCTTTGTGTGCTTTAATAGGRGATGATGGAATAGCTGTAATTTATTACACATTCATTTGTTGGTTTCAGCAGAGAAATCAATTAGAAGGTTCCATCTCACTGTGCTAGAGCCTAACATCGACATAATGGTGTTTTCGAGCCCCCCTTTTCGACTGCGCCAGAAATTGACGTCATACAGGCTGGAACGAGATCCCCGATCCCCTCATCTCCCACTATTGAGAGCAACTAAATAACATCACATGTTGTTAGCCCTCGGTGGGGCTTCCTGTTGATAAAGCCCATATGTACAGTGGCAATAACAAGTATGTGCATTCTTTGGAATTACCTGGATTTCTGCATAAATTGGTCATCAAATTAGATCTGATCTTCATCAAAGTCACAACAATAGACACACATAGTGTGCTTATTAAACTAATAACACACAAATTACTGTATTTTTCTTGTCTATATTGAATACAGAATTTAAACATTCATAGTGTCGGTTGGCCTAACTGGCTGGCATGAAAATAAACCACGGGGGAAAGCGTCCTTCATTTCGCTATTTAAATGCATAGATTACATGTATTTGTTCCCGCTGCCCGTGTTTCGATACAGATGCATGATACAGGTCCATTGTACATCAAAACAAATGTCACACATATATTATTTTGTATATGTAAAGACACGATTAAATCAAGAATATTCCGATGGGTGACAATATTAGCCTATCACTTGTGAATAATATATTATTACTTGTGAATGATGCCCAGCATAAGAAACAACGCCTTTCCCSCCCGGACTTTTTCGAATCATAGTRGCACACCTCATGTATCCTAGCCCATAGGCCTACATGTTTTAATAAGGTTTGTATCACAACTAAAGTAGCCAAATAACTTCTTAAAATATAGCACATTAATCCGTTTTACAAGGGATGTAGAGCCTAAGTGGCGATTACATAAGGCAGCGAGTGAGTTTCAAGTTTGGGGGAAGATATATTCACATAAAAAATGCATGTAATGCTTTATTAAATGATAAAAGGCATGTGCGGTCACTTTTGATAATGTGTTTTCCGCTAATAGAAACATGTCGCTTACAGCCTATACCGATGTTGCGCATATTGCTCGCTATAATGGTGAAATAAATATGTCTCAACTTCACGCAAGCTGTCCAACTCATAGTTAAAAA
Source organism: Salvelinus sp. IW2-2015 (assembly GCF_002910315.2). Taxonomy (NCBI): domain Eukaryota; kingdom Metazoa; phylum Chordata; class Actinopteri; order Salmoniformes; family Salmonidae; genus Salvelinus; species Salvelinus sp. IW2-2015. Next base: position 31,111,365 of record NC_036868.1, on the reverse strand, counting down.
CACAAAGCGTTTGGCAAGTGAGAAAGAACTTAAAAAACAAATACCCTATGCTTCGAATTATAAATATCACCAACGATCTAAGGAACACAACGTCACAAATCTAGCGTTAGGAAGGATACTGACTTCAACGAGCCAAAAGTAATGCTATTTAAAACTTTGTAGTATAAAAGTTGTAAATATAAATCCAATGGTTTTCTGACTAATATCGATGCAACAATAGGCTGTTTTTCCTTATTGTTTAGCTGCAAATTAACAACAACGGCTCTATTTTCGTTAGGGCGGTAAGAAGGCGCGCGTTAGTTAGGCAATTTCGTAATTTAAAAAAGTGGCTGCAACTAGCATTTTCCATTCCTTACCCCAGTGTTCAAAGGAATTTGCCTGTCTAACATCCGCTTCACTTGCGCCTGAGATGGGAGGGTCACTGTCCTTCAAAACGTGCGCAAATATGCTAGCAATTTCAGTGAGCGCAACTAGGATACATCAGACCGACCAACATCTGGTTTTAGTGGTAACGCAATTTGTTTTATGGCTATTGATTTTGCCAGCCGAAGGCACACACAGTACTCTTATGCACAATTACCTAATGTTGATTTAAAATATCAGCGCAGCAAAACATCAGACATTCCCCTTTAAAAAAAAAAACTATATATATTGGAAATTAAATTGAAAAAAGTCTGCTACTCCAAGCCAGGTCCGGCAGGACCTTCTCAAAACCTGTTTTTGGGTATCCGTGGTAGCTACAGGGGCGAAAAATCTGAACTATCAAACGCTTGGAGGGGATAACAATTACATGATTTTCTCCAGAGAGCCATTCCTGAGGGGGACACCAAAAAGTAGTGGCTGTAACACAATAACCTATGTTGTCATATGTTAAAATGTATATTCGAGGGACCCATAACACTAACACTATGGATAATTGTTAGGTACAGTAGTTAACTGAAGGGTTGTCCCAACTTGTTTAAAATCATTATAATACTACTAATAATAATAGTTTATAGCAGTGTTTTCTTAATCAGTTGGCAGTGTTTCTCTCTCTGAAATCGTCAAACACTCTGTTTGCAAGAGTTTGCGTTTATAAATTGTGGGTGTGGCTGATATGGTTTCTGATGTCATCATCTGAGGTAACTGGACGATGCTGTGCCCACTGTCCCTATACTGGTGTGCTGGCAACAAGGGTGACACCTGGTCCTGCCTGTGGCTGTGACACTGTCCTGCTTGAAGTCTCTCTCGCTTTGGTCTTTTTCCCTTTCACACCCTCACTGGACTCAGTCCGTGTCTCCTAGAAAAAGAAATAAGGTGTTGCTGTACTTCCTAACTACCAGGTAGCCCAAACTACACAATTAATCACAACAGCAATAACCAATTGCCTTAAACAAATCTTAGTTTAAGTCACCAGTTTTAAGTTGAGAGTCTGGGGTATCCAATGGCATTTCAACATTAGTGTCCCTATTTTAAGCAAGTAAAAAAAATGGAGAACCTTTCCATAAATGTTGCCAACAAGACTCAAAACTTACCTGAGACTCTCTGTTCTCTGCCATACTGTCCCCTGCCAGTCTGTCACCGCCTATCTGTCCAACAGCTCTGCTTGTCCTGTGTGCCATCTGTTTGCCCTGCTCTGCTGCCTAATGAATCATTGTGAAACTTCCATTAGCATTTCAACTTCTTTCTTATGAACATTTTAATCAAACTGGTCTTTGAGATTTGGCTACTAGAGTTCTTAACTTTGCGTTTTGGGTGTCCTGAAAAATACTCTGAATGGTCCGTCTTTTTTTCTGACATTTTTTTCTACCTGGCTGGCTGGCTGGCTGCGCTGACCGGTCTAGCTGCACCCACACACACTTTACACAAAACACATGCTGCAACGTTTGAAATTTTAACCTAGTTTGTTCTTACAATATTGGCAGGTCCTTCCACAATAGCTGAATTTGCAAAGCTACGCGAGCACCATTCCGTTTCTGTGGTGTTTGCCTATAATCCTTTGCTACCTGGTTTAAAGGTGGAAAAAAAATAAAAATTCACTAGCGACAATTTTGCTTTTGCACCCGAGACCCTTTAATATATTTAAGACATGATGGTATAAGAGAGTGTAAGTTCTGTTTCAGATTTGGACTTCAGTTTAATCGCTAAACTTATCACGGGGACTTTGAGCACCTACAGCTGCATGCTAATCTTGGAATAAACTCAAACGATAGCAAAATATTCCATCTTTGACGCACGCCACATAATCGGAAATAAGGTACTAGCTAGCTTGATAGTTAATGGTTTGCTTTAGTTTTGCGCCGCTACTCTGCAAATTCAGCAGTTGTCGTGAACCCTTGCAGACATAAAAAAATATATACAATTGCTATGGCGCGATTGACTGGATTACCTCACGGCAGTTACGTACACTGATGCCTTTCGGACAGTAGATCGAACCCTCTATTACCTTGCAAGCTAAAGAACTGGCAGTGGATCAAATCATTGTGGGGCAAAGGGCGGGGGGTCGCATCTTCGTCGAACAACTCTAAAAACGCGCTACTTACAGTGTCTACTCAATCAGAGCACACAGTGCTTTCATTGCGTTTATTAATATTACTCTGAACCACTTACATACGCTTATGTTTACAGCTGATATATTGGGCGGGGACAAAATCATAATTTTTTCCCAGCGACTCGCGGCGCGCGGTCCGTGTCCCCCGTCGCCCCTGGGATTTCCGCCTATGGGTAGCTAGTATACAGGTACATGCGATCCGTGGCAGAGCAGCGTCTGCTGTGTAACATCTTTGGCGAGAGAGAGAGAAACACAGCATCACACAACAACACAGACAAATTCAGAGAAAAGCTGCGTTGCTATTTATGACCAAGCTGAAATAAACCCATCGCTCCCTCAGGTCCGTACCTCTGCTATAGAGAGAGAACACACAGGTCCATGATGCAATGTGGGTAAGTAGGGCTCCAGAGTCTAGGGGACCTCGGCTACTGGCTACCCAGGCTGAGAGCATTGGTTCTGGGTAATGCATTAGCAGCCACTGGCTTGCCAAAGGATAATGGTCTAACACTCCAGTCCCCAAGCCAGACTGGAGCTAAGGAGACCAGCGTCTCTAAACTTAGAGCGCATGCAATCGAGATCTGCATAAGTCAACACGCGCGCGCACACACACACACACACACACACACACAGCGCCCTGCTGCTCGAGAGGACGTGTTAGCAGACGTTAACAGAAGTGTTTTACGTCTTCTTTTCCAGGCTTAATGATTCTGCAGTGTTCTGACACTGTGTACTGCCCACGCGTTCAGGCTTGATGAATGAGTAAACAACTAACAGTTTTATTAAATATTAAGCTTTAATTAAATATGGGCTTCAAATCTAAATGGGTCAGTAATGTTTATAAATATTTAGCATTGACTGACCATTCAAAACTGATTGAAATAATGAGAAACATATTTCTCCGGTACACTTAAACACTGATGGAGAAATCCTATGAGGATATGAAACAAGACCACATAGAGAATAGCGCAGCTATTCATCATCATTCTCTTCCTCTCTCAGGAGTCTGAGAAAGTCTGTCAATGCAGCTGTTTTTTTTTTATATCAATATCAAATAATTGATCAGTAACAATTACAAGTACCTTACTGTAATAGTTTTAGCAAAAAAAAATGTTTGCTAGTACTGTCTGGGAGTGGTCTCAGTGGGGAGGGGAAAACTGAAAGCTGTTATTACTAGCCGTTATTGGCAGAGAGGTTTGTAACTCTTTGTTATTGGTCTTTTAACCAAATTACATCCTGGCAATGCCACCAGGCAAGCCGAAACACCCGCCAAAGCAAGCCTGCTATTTTCAACCAGCAACTATCCGGAAATAACACTGATACAAACAATTTTACAGTGTTGGTTTCATCAATTATTGTACAGTATGATAGAAAACACAGAAAAAAACATAATTTTGACTGCACTGGGCCTCTAACAAGCCATGCCTGCTTACGTTGGTGTTAGACGGCAGGAAGTGTAATTTATAGAAGGGAATATGAGGGCATATTTTATCGGTCTGGCACTGATGAAGGACACCCAAGAGGGMTCCTACCACAAGACAGGTGTGCCTAGTTAGCTTTCTAATTTCCCCAAAATACCACTAGAATAAAGGAAGATGAACAACAAGAGAGAGAGAGAGATGTAGGGAGAATCTCAATTGCATAATCCTCACATCCTCCCCTCCCATACTTCTCAAAACCCATTYGATGAGAAAGCCAGGGATCCCTCCCCTCTGAGAGAATGACTGTTTTTTAATCCTTCAGGAATCCTGCCATTCAGTAATGTTTTCATTGACGTTGGCATTTGTGTTGGTATTTCCAGTGGCACAGCCTGGCATTTCAACACGTCTCTGAGGGATGCGGCTTTAAACACACGCAGCACTTCCTCTATAAATGCTGTGCTGATGTCCCCTAAGATGCTCTCAGAAATCATGAACAGACATCCACATCCCTTTAGCCTGTTCATTTAAAAACGGATGGACAATACAGTAGCCTGCTTATCTACAGCTTAAAGTGGTAGCATTAGAACATCACTCAATAAAGGCACAAAGGTATTGTGGCTCCTTCCAGTCATCAAACAACAAGGCAACCCTCCCCACTCCTCTGTCATTGTTCAAGAAATGTTCAAGAAAAAAAAGGGAACTGTACAGCGCATATTCTATATTAGTGGGTTAGGGCTGGGTGCGGGCCTCAGATTTTCCCTTTATCACATATAGTTGGGCGGTTGCTACAAAACACCTGACCCGCACATCACTAACGTACACCCCCTCCACCCGTATCTCTCTCCCCACCCCCGTCTTACCTGTTCATGTTTGGTGAGGCGTGTCTTGTTGTGGATGTCTGAGGAGACAAGGTTGAACTGATGTCTCTCTGCCAGCAACCTCAGMAGGATGACCACTGTCCTGCTGCCACACTTCCCCACGCGGTTATACACCACCTGACTGGGGAACGGCAGAACCTYCAAGGGGAACACAAGAAAACACACACTGCTGAGTGAGGAGATTAAACAACTATATAATCAAAGAACAATTAGTTCATCAATGCCACTGATTGTTGCCTTGGGAAGGAAAAATAAGGTAAAGATAAGGCTGAGAATAATGTCAGGTGGAGCTTAAACGTGACACCAGGTAAGAAAATGGAAATAAACTGACAATGGGATTGGATCCCTCATTTCCCTCAACTGTCACTCTGTTCTTCCCATGGGCTGTTCTCACTCGACCCCCGATGCCCTGCAATCCTGCAGATACACTATATATACAAAAGTATGTGGACACCCCTTCAAATGAGTGGATTCGGCTATTTCAYCCACACCCATTGCTGACTGMTGTATAAAATTGAGCACACATRCATGCAATCTCCATAGACAAACATTGGCAGTAGAATYGRCTTCCTGAYGAGCMCAGTGACTTTCAACATGGCACGTCATAGGATGCCACCTTTCCAACAAGTCAGTTCATCAAATGTATGCCCTGCTAGAGCTGCCCCGGTCATCAGTAAGTGCGGTTATTGTGAAGTGGAAATGTCTAGGAGCAACAACAGCTCAGCCGCGAAGTGGTAGGCCACACAAACTCACAGAACATGACCACCAAGTGCTGAAGCGCATAGCGTGTAAAAATCGTCTGTCCTCGGCTGCAACACTCGCTCAGCACAAGAACTGTTCGCCTGAGAGCTTCATGAATTAGATTTCCATGGCCGAGCAACCGCACACAAGCCTAAGATCACCATGCGCAATGCCAAGCGTCGGCTGGAGGGGTGTAAAGCTTGCGGCCAATGGACTCTGGAGCAGTGGAAACATGTTCTCTGGAGTGATGAATCACGCTTCACCATCTGGCAGTCCAACGGAAAAATATGGGTTTGGCGGATGCCAGGAGAACGCTCCCTGCCCCAATGCATAGTGCCAACTGTAAAGTTTGGTGGACTAGGAATAATGGTTCAGGCTAGGCCCCTTAGTTCCAGCCTTATTCTAAAATGTATTAAATTGTTCCCCCCCCCCATTAATCTACACACAATACCGCATATTGACAAAGCAAAAACAGGTTTTTAGAATTTTGGGCAAATTTATTTAAAAAATATGATCATTTACATAAATATTCAGACCCTTTACTCAGTACTTTGTTGAAGCACCTTTGGCAGCGATTACAGCCTCAAGTCTTCTTGGGTATGACGCTACAAGCTTGGCACACCGGTATTTGGGGAGTTTCTCCCATTCTTCKCTGCACATCCTGTCAAGCTCTGTCAGGTCGGATGGGGAGCGTCGCTGCACAGCTATTTTCAGGTCTCTCCAGTGATGTTCAAGTCCTGGCTCTGGCTGGGCCACTCAAGGTCATTCAAGAGACTTGTCCCGAAGCCACTCCTGCGTTATCTTGGCTGTGTGCTTAGGGTCGTTGTCCTGTTGGAAGGTGAACCTTCGCCCCAGTCTGAGGTCCTGAGCGCTCTGGAGCAGGATTTCATCAAGGATCTCTTTGTACTTTGCTCCATTCATCATTCCCTTGACTCTGACTAGTCTCCCAATCCCTGTCACTGAAAAACATCCCCACAGCATGATGCTGCCACCACCATGCTTCACAGTAGGGATGGTGTTGGCCAGGTGATGAGAGGTGCCTGGTTTCCTCCAGACATTACTCTTGGGATTCAGGCCAAAGAGTTCAATCTTGGTTTTATCAGACCAGATAATCTTGTTTCTTATGGTCTAATAGTCCTTTACGTGCCTTTTGTCAAACTCCAAGCGGGCTGTCATGTGGCTTCCATCTGGCCACTCTACAATGAAGGCCTGATCTGATTGGTGGAGTGCTGCAGAGATGGTTGTCCTTGTGCAAGGTTCTCCCATCTCCACAGAGGAACTCTGGAGCTCTGTCAGAGTGACTATCAGGTTCTTGGTGACGTGCCTGACCAAGGCCCTTCTTCCCCGATTGCTCAGTTTGGCAAGGCTGCCAGATCTAGGAATAGTCTTGGTGGTTCCAAACGTCTTCCATTTAAGAATGATGGAAGACACTGTGTTGTTMGGGACCTTCAATGATGCAGACATTGTTTGGTACCCTTCCCCAGATCTGTGCCTCGACAAAATCCTGTCTCGGCGTTCTACGGACAATTCCTTCGACCTCATGGTTTGGTTTTTGCTCTGACGTGCACTGTCAASTGTGGGACCTTACAGTATATAAACAGGTGTGTGCCTTTCCAAATCATGTCCAATCAATTGAATTTACCACAAGTGGACTCCAATCAAGTTGTAGAAACATCTCAAGGATGATCAWTGGAAACAGGATGTACCTAAGCTCAATTTTGAGTCTCATAGCAAAAGGTCTGAATACTTACAGTATGTAAATAAGCTATTTATGTTATTTTGCTGACATTGGTTCCAGAGGCAGTTTGGAACTCGGTAGTGAGTATTGCAACTGAGGACAGACATTTTTTTATTTACATGCTACGCACTTAAGCTCACAGAACGGGACCGCCGAGTGCTGGTGTGGCCTACCACTTCTGGGCTGAGCCATGGTTGCTCCTAGATGTTTCCACGTCACAATAAAAGCACTTACAGTTGACCGGGTCAGCTCTAGCAGGGCAGATATTTTATGAAATTACTTGTTGGAAAGGTGGCATCCTATGACGGAGTCCCGTGGAAAGTCACTGAGCTCTTCAGTTCATTCTACTGCCAATGTTTGTCTATGGAGTTTGCATGGCTGTGTTCAAGTTTATACACCTGTCAGCAATGGGGTTGGCTGAAATAGCCAAATCGAACTAATTTGAAGGGGTTTTCACATAATTCTGGCCATGTAGTYTAGGTGCCGTGTTCAAGGGATTGTTAAATAAATATAAACTATTTGGTTTTAATAACCACCTCTTGAGCATAGTCAGAATTACACACGTAAACCTTTTTTATTTTATCATAATGTGTTTTTTTGTGTGGCAGAAATGCCTTCTGGAACATGTAAACTTTCACGTGCCCTAACAAACTTGTAAATAAGGATAAAAGTGTTAAAATTACTAGCTTAGTTGGTTTAGCCACAGAAAAAGACAGGAACGTTCCTGCTAGCCATGATTGGCTGAGATAATGGCTGTGCTGGACTTGCCGAGAGATGAGTTTGGATTGGTCTGCCATGTAGGCMCGCTTCTGTCTATAACATGAGCTGGTCAGTATGTGTAGGTAATACTTTCTAACGCGTAAAATAAATAAATAAGATCACGTAGTAGAATTGCAAAAGTGTTGCTCTCCACRTTCTGGAGGACTGAGTTTTGAAATCAGTGGAATTAGAGTATGATAGCTAAGGAGACTCAAATATGCAGAGGGAGTCAAAGATTACACACAGAAGACTGTTGTATAAAACACCTCTCTCCGGATTACATCTTCAAACTAAGGGCAACCATGGCATCTGTGACAGAGGGAGAAGCGTCCCTCCATGTATACAGGTAAGAAAGTGTTAGCTGCATTTTGAGATATTATGTGTCATTTTCATTTCAAGTAAACGCATACTGTSAGATAGCTAGCTAACGTTCCCTAATTGATCTGTGTAGTAATATTATTCGTATCTCAGAGCCATTTGCATTGCRAGTTATAGCCTAATGTTAGCTAGCTAGCTAACATTGCACCTGGTTGGTTAGCTACCTGCAGATTCATGCAGGGTAGTAACGTTATGAGTTGGGATTATGGTTCATTAGCTAGCTAACTACATGTCTAAACAAAAGACTCCACTATGCAAGTAACCATTTTACTAAACCTTCTGCGCATGAGACAAATAAACWTTTGATTTTATTTTATATAGTATGTGTTTATCAGAGACGGTAATGTGAAAAACATGACCTGCACCAAAGTTAAATTAGGATAATGTTAGGCCAACGAGACAGTGTCCAAGTTCTAAAATTCTCTGGTACAATGCCCTGCTTTTATTTCATCACACTCAAAACCATAAACTGTTTTCTGTAATTGGCTCGCCAATAACTTGTAAGTAATGATCCTGTTGGAAGTTTATTTTCCTGCAATGACGACAAATGCACTAAAGTGAAGACATTGTCAGCTAAATTAATTGGTCATTATTTGAACTGGCTAGCCAGCTAACTTAACATTAGCTAGTTAGCTAACAAGCTAGAAACTAACCAAAACATTGTTTAGGAAGTTGCTTTTAGTTGCCTGGTTTGCTAGATTGACATCTACAAAAATCATTTTAAAATGGGTGGGTTTATTGGTATTATAATACACTAGTTAAACTATTTAGGATCACCAGGCTGCTGATATCATGCAGCCTTCAGTTTTTGTGTTTATTCCTTTTTATAACTTTTTTTATAACAACAATGACAAGTTTGATGTCGGACGACAATCGAATGTTCATGATGTCACTGTGACAACTGTCGATAGACGTAGTATAAACCAGCCTTTAGTCTTGATCTTTGGTTGTTTTGTACATGGCCTCATGTGAATCCTTAAAGAGTGTCAGGGGTGCGTACTGGCGGCAGAGAAGTCAGACGCAGGAGAGCAAAACTGTGTTTCCAACGGCTCAGTTTAATCATCAAAACTCACCGGATACAGAACAATGAAATAAATGGGTACATAACCCCGACGCACACCAGAACATAACGTGCACAAGCACTGACAACAAACAATTACGGACAAGGACATGGGGGGGAGCAGAGGGTTAAATACACAACATGTAATTGATGGAATTGGAACCAGGTGTGATGGAAGACAAGACAAGACCAATGGAAAATGAAAAGTGGATCGGCGAAGGCTAGAAGGTCGGTGACGTCGACCGCCGAACGCCGCCCGAACAAGGCGAGGGACCGACTTCGGCGGAAGTCGTGACAAGGAGATGGTTGGGGCTAAAGCTTAAAGTCAAATCAAATTAAACTGTATTCGGCACATGTGCAGAATACAACAAGTGTAGAATTTACCGTGAAATTCTTACTTACAAGCCCTTAAAAAACAATGCAGTTCAAGAAGAGTGAAGAAAATATGTACTAAATAAACTAAAGTTAAAAAGTAACAGAATAACATAACGAGGCTATATACAGGGGGTACCAGTACCGAGTCAGTGTGCGGGGGTACAGCTTAGTTGAGGTAATATGTACATGTAGGTAGGGGTGAAGTGACTAGGCATATTTAATACACAGTGTGTAGCAGCAGTGTACAAAGCAAACGGAGGTGGTGGGGTCAATGTAATAGTCCGGTGGCCATTTGAATAATTGTTCAACAGTCTTATGGCTTGTGGTAGAAGCTGTTAAGGAGCCTTTTGGTCCTAGACTTGGCACTCCGGTATCGCTTGCCTGGCTACCGACGTGAGTGTGGCGGGGCGGTAATCATTTAGGCAGGTTACCTTCTGACAATTTTATGGGCTTGCCTCTGACACCACCTATTATATACAGATTCCGTCTCTCACAGTTGAAGTGTAACTATGATAAAAATTACAGACCTCTACATGCTTTGTAAGTAGGAAAACCTGCAAAATCGGCAGTGTATCAAATACTTGTTCTCCCCACTGTAGGTCCTGGATGGCAGGAAGCTTGGCCCCAGTGATGTACTGGGCCGTACACACTACCCTCTGTAGCACCTTACGGTTAGATGCCGAGCAGTTGCCATACCAGGCGGTGATGCAACCGGTCAGGATGCTCTCGATGGTGCAACTGTAGAAATTTTGAGGATCTGGGGACCCATGACAAATCTTTTCAGTCTCCTGAGGGGGAAAAGGTTTTGTTGTGCCCTCTTCACAAAATTCTTGGTGTGTTTGGATCATTATAGTTTGTTGGTGATGTGGACACCAAGGAACTTGAAACTCTCGACCCACTCCACTACAGCCCCGTCGACGTTAATGGGGGCTTGTTCGGCCTAAAAATAAAGGAGAACCGCACACTCTAGGAGCTCAGATSCAAAAATATTTAATTTACCAACGTTTCGACAGGCAAGCTGTCTTCATCAGGATACAATCACAGACACTGCGGGATGACTCGTTTATATATAGTGTCAAGACACACAGGTGTCTGTAATCATGGCCAAGAGTGGCCTAATATCATTGATTAATTTCTCAAATATTAAAATGGCATAGAAAGAGCAGCATACAATAAATACAAATGGATAGCATACGATCATAGACTCACTTAAGACCACACAAGCCTACAAACAACCACAATGGCAAAGTCACAACAATCACAAGAATGGCTTCAGATCAAAGTCCACGTTGAGACCGAAGGGAGCAAGGGTCTTTGTTCGGCCTGCCTTTTCCTGTAGTCCACGATCAGCTCCTTAGTCTTGCTCACATTGAGGGAGAGGTTGTTGTCCTGGCACCCCACTGCAAGTTCTCTGACCTCCCTATAGGCTGTCTCATTGTTGTCGGTGATCAGGACTACCACTGTTGTCGTCAGCAATCTTAATGATGGTGTTGGAGTCGTGTTTGGCCACGCAGTCGTGAACAGGGTGTACAGGAGGGGACTAAGTACACACCCCTGAGGGGCCCCAGTGTTGAGTATCAGTGTGGCAGACGTGTTGTTGCGTACCCTTACCACCTGGGGGTGGCCCGTCAGGAAGTCTAGGATCCAGTTGCAGAGGGAGATTTGTCCCAGTGTCCTTATCGTAGTAATGAGCTTTGTGGGCACTATGGTGTTGATTACAGCTCAGCGTTCAATGAACATCTTTCTCACATAGGTGTTCCTTTTGTCCAGGTGGGAAAGGGCAGTGTGGAGTGCGATTGTATCATCTGTGAATCTGTTGGGCCGGTATGTGAATTGGAGTGTGTCTAGGGTATCCGAGAGGATGCTGTTGATTTGATCCATGACCAGCCTTTCAAAGCACTTCATGGCTACCGACGTGAGTGTGACGGGGCGGTAATCATTTAGGCAGGTTACCTTCGCTTCCTTGGGCACAGGGACTATGGTGGTCTGCTTGAAACATATAGTTATTACAGACTCAGTTAGGGAGAGGTTGAAAATGTCAGTGAAAACACTTGCCAGTTTGATCGCGCATGCTTTGAGTACACATCCCGGTAATCCAGAACAGCTAGTGCTCTCGTGCATGCTTCAGTGTTGCTTGCCTCAAAGCAAGCATACAATGTATTTAGCTCGTTTGGTAGGCTCACGTCATTGGGCAGCTCGCGTCTGGGTTTCCCTTTTGTAGTCCATAATAGTTTTCAAGCCCTGCCACATCCAACGAGCGTCAGAGCCGGTGTAGTAGGAGTCAATCTTGACGCTTTGCTTGTTTGATAGTTCGTCTGAGGGCATAGTGGGATATCTTATAAGCGTCTGGATTAGTGTCCCGCTCCTTGAAAGCGCCAGCTCTAGCCTTTAGCTCGATGTGGATGTTGTCTGTAATCCATGGATTCTGGTTGGGATATGTACGTACGACGTCGTCGATGCACTTATTGATGAAGCCGATGACTGAGGTGGTATACTCCTCAATGCCATTGGATAAATCCCGGAACATATTCAAGTCTGTGCTAGCAAAACAGTCCTGTAGCATCCGCGTCATCTGACCACTTCCATGTTGAGCGAGTCACTGGTACTCCCTACTTTAGTTTTTGCTGGTAAGCAGGAATCAGGAGTTTAGAATTATGGTCAGATTTGCCAAATGGAGGGCGGGGGAGAGCTTTGTATGCATCTCTGTGTGTGGAGTAAAGGTGGTTTCGAGTTTTTTCCCCCTCTGGTTGCACATGTGACATGCTGGTAAACATTTGGTAAAACTGATTTAAGTTTGCCTGCATTAAAGTCCTCGGCCACTAGGAGCGCCGCTTCTGGAGCAGCATTTTCTTGTTTGCTTATGGCCTTATACAGCTGTTTGAGTGCAGTCTTAGTGCCAGCATCGGTCTGTGCTGGTAAATAGACGGCAACGAATAATATATTTGAGAACTCTCTTGGTAGATAGTGTGGTCTAGAGCTTATCATAAGGTATTCTACCTCAGGCGAGCAATACCTCGAGACTTCTTTAATATTAGACATCGCACACCAGCTGTTATTGACAAAAGACACACACACCCCACCCCTCGTCTTACCAGACGTAGCTTATCTGTTCTGCCGGTGCATGGAAAATTCCGCCAACTCTATATTATACGTGTCGTCGTTCAGCCACGACTCTGTGAAACGTAAGATATTACAGTTCTTAATGTCCCGTTGGTAGGGTAATCGTAGGTCATCAATTTTATTTTCCAATGATTGCATGTTAACAAGTTGAATGGATGCCAGTGGGAGTTACTCGCTTGCCTTCGGAATCTCAGAAGGCAGCCCGATCTGCGTCCTCCTTTTCTCTGTCTTTTCTTCGCGCAAATGACAGAGATTTGGGCCTGTTCCTGGGAGAGCATTACTCGTTAAACTCATTAAAGGAAGAAGCTGAGTAATCGCTGTTCTAATGTCCAGAAGCTCATTTCAGTCATAAAAGACGGTAGCAGCAACATTATGTACAAAATAAGTTACAAGCAACACAAAAAAACTAACAAAAAAGCACAGTTGTTTAGGAGCATGTAAAACATCAGCCATCCTCTTCGGCGCCATCTTAACCGCTTAAGAGGGTGTGAACGATGCTGAATGGGTGTAGACAAAGAAGAGCTCTCTAGTAGGTTTACCAAAATATTCAAGGGCCATTTTCTCAAAATTGAGGTTACAAGTTTATCAACGTTCAAAGCAGAATTACTTCCCCATTGTTCCTCAACTGTAGTGTATGATATATTATTTTTTAGCTCTGAGTCTCTACTTTTTATCCAGTGTAAAAAACACAATTTCAAATTTTGCTACACAAGACCAAATCGAGCTGGTTGGTCAGATGTTGATGTTATTATCTAGCTAGTCAATTTGACGTGGTCCATCAATCATTGTAGCCACAAATATTCCAAGATGGCGTAGCAGTRGGACGTGTGTTTTGTCTTGTCCTGTCCCATGTAAATATAATTTCTTTCCTCGTTTTTTTCGTATATATTTTCATCTCACTTACCATCTACGGACTGAATATTGTCTCCTGCAACCCACCTCACCCAATGTGGTACGGATCTGCTATTTTTATACTTTAGACCTGGAAACCCCATCAGAAGCTAGCCAGCTAACTAACTACTAGTCAGTTAGCCACTGCTAGCGGTCCTCACCGTTAACTCGGACACCAGCAAGCCTCAGCTTGGTCAATACCTGCCAGTCTGCACAGAGCGATATCAACCAGATTATATCGGAGTGCTTTTTCTCCACCACATCTTCGGAATCCCACTGCAAGCTCTGAACCTTTACACCGGAACATCGCAGCTAGCTAGCTGCAATCCGAGTGGCTACTCCTGGCTAACGTCTTTGTCCCGATGCAAGCTCCAGTTAGCCTTGAGCTAGCCTCGAGCTAGGCCCATCTCCCCGCTAGACAAAGAGGTCCACCAGCCAATTTTTTGGGCTACAATACCTCTTTTGCCAATTGGCCTGGACCCTTTACTTCTGACACGGAGCCCCCCCAATCCATCACGACTGGTCTGCCGACGTATTCGTCCAAGGTGGTTTCAACAGCCTCTTCTGTTGTGACGTTTGCCGGAGGCCCATCTGCTATCCCCGGCCCGCTAGCTGTCTGAATCGCCGTGTCTCCAGCTCGCCTAGTGTAGTAGCGACTACTGAATCGGCTCCCTGACTCATCTATTGCTACTCATTGGACCCTGTGATCACTCAGCTACACATGCCTCTCCCTAATGTCAATATGCCTTGCTATTGATGTTTTGGTTAGTGATTATTGTCTGATTTCACTGTAGAGCCCCCTGCCCAATATGCCTTAGATAGCCCTTTTTGTTCCGCCCCCCCACACATGCAGTGACCTCACCCGGCTTAACTGGTGCCCCTAGAGACAAAACCTCTCATTGTCACTCAATGCCTAGGTTTACCTCCACTGTACTCACATCCTACCATACCATTGTCTGTACATTATGCCTTGAATCTATTCTTCCACGCCAAGAAATCTGCTCCTTTACACTATGTTCCGAACACACTAGACGACCAGTTCTGATAGCCTTTAGCCGTACCCTTATCCTACTCCTCCTCTGGTGATGTAGAGGTTAACCCTACAAAATAGCCTCCAAAACCCTACTCAATAAATTGGATGCAGTCTATCACAGTGCCATCCGTTTTGTCACCAAAGCCCCATATACTACCCACCACTGCGACCTGTACACTCTCGTTGGCTGGCCCTCGCTTCATACTCGTCGCCAAACCCACTGGTTCCAGGTCATCTCAGACCTGCTTAGGTAAAGTCCCCCTTATTGCTCGCTTGG
This sequence comes from Salvelinus sp. IW2-2015, assembly GCF_002910315.2. Taxonomy (NCBI): domain Eukaryota; kingdom Metazoa; phylum Chordata; class Actinopteri; order Salmoniformes; family Salmonidae; genus Salvelinus; species Salvelinus sp. IW2-2015. The sequence continues at coordinate 31,096,167 of NC_036868.1, read as the reverse complement.
TCACCATAAGAACGTACCTGTAAGCAGGGCTCCACAGGTTATCTCTCTGGTCACCCCCAAAACCAATTCTCCTTTGGCCGCCTCTCCTTCCAGTTCTCTGCTCAATGACTGGAACGAACTACAAAAATCTCTGAAACTGGAAACACTTATCTCCTCACTAGCTTTAAAGCACCAGCTGTCAGAGCAGCTCATAAGATTATGCACTGTACATAGCGATTATAATTTGCCCAAACATAATACCTTTTTACCTACTGTATTTATTTATTTATTTTGCTCCTTCGCACCCCATTATTTCTGTCTCTACTTGCGCTTTTTCCACTGCAAACCAACCATCCAGTGTTTTTAGTTTTTATATTACTTGCTGTGTTGTATTTACTTCGCCACCATGGCCTTTTTTATATTTTATATTTATTTATAATATTATTGTTTGCCTTCACCTCCCTTATCTCACCTACTGCTCACATTGTATATAGACTTATTTTTTTCACGTGTAACTATGACTATATGTTTTGTTTCTACTCATGTGTAACTATGTGTTGTTGTACTGTGTCGAACTTGCTTTGCTTTATCTTGGCAGGTCGCAATTGTAAATGAGAACGTGTTCTCAATTTGCCTACTGGTTAAATAAAGGTTATAAATAAATAAATAAATAAAAAACAGGCCTGCAGCCCCCAGCATCACTCCCATTTACCAGGCACTCTCATTTGTTGACTTCAGTACCGTAAAAGCCTTGTTCATGCTGTTAACATTAGAAGTCTCCTCCCTAAGTTTGTTTTATTCACTGCTTAAGCACACTCCCACCCGGATGTCCTAAATTTCCATCCCCAACTACAAATTTTCCGACAAGATGGAACTGCCAATGGGGTGGCATTGCAATTACTGCAGAGATAGGCCTGCAGAGTTTGTCATACTAGCAGGTCGTGCCCAAACAATTTGAGTTTCATACTTTTAAAAATCCACCTTTCCAGAAAACAAGTCTCTCACCGTGCCTCTGTTTAGACCCCCTCCCCAGCTGGCCCTGGACACATATGTGAATGTGATTTCCATCCAGTCTATCTCAAGAGTTCATACTGTTAGGTGACCTAAACTGGGAAATGCGTAACACCCCGTCAGTCCTATAATTAAAGCCTCATGCTCAATTACAAATTATCAAGGAACCTACCAGGTAAACCCCGAATCGGTAACATTACATTTCATTTAAGTCATTTAGCAGCGCTCTTATCCAGAGGACTTACAATTGGTGATTCCAATTATGATATCCAGTGGAAAGCCCTTTACAATAGTGCATCAACTCTTTTAAGGGGGAGGGGGGGGTTAGAAGGATTACTTTATCCTATCCTAGGTATTCTTAAAGAGGTGGGGTTTCAGGTGTCTCCGGAAGGGGTGATTGACTCGCTGACCTGGGCGTCGTGAGGGAGTTTGTTCCACCATGTGGGTGCAGAGCAGCGAACAGTTTTGACTGGGCTGAGCGGGAAGCATGGGCACCCTCTTAGATATCATCCTGACCCACTTGCCCTCTAAATACACCTCTGTGTCTTCAACCAGAATCACTGCTTCATTGCTGCGTCCGTAATGGGTCTGCATTCAAACGACCACCCCTAATCATTGTCAAACGCTCCCTAAAACATTCAGTGAGCAGGCTTTCTAATCGACCTGGCGGGTATCCTGGAAGGATATTGACCTCATCTCGTCAGTAGAGGATGCCTGGTTGCTCTTCAAAGTGCTTTCCTCCCATCTTAAAAGCATGCCCCATAAAAACATGTAGAACTAAGACAGATATAGCCTTGGTTCACCCAGACTTGACTGCCCTTGACTAGCAGCAAAAACATCCATGGCGTTCTGCATCAGCATCGAATAGCCCCGCGATATGAACTTTTCAGGGAAGTCAGGAACATAATACACAGTCATTAGAAAAGATAAGGCTAGCTTTTTCAGAAAGAATTTGGCATCCTGTAGCATAATTCCAAAAAGTTTTGGGACACTGTAAAGTCACTGGAGAATAAGAGTACCTCTCCAGCTGCCCAACTGACAACTGAGGATAGGAACATGTCACACAATAAATCTCATTTAAATAGCATTTTTTCTACGGCTGCATGCTTTCCGGCTAGCCACGTTTCCACCTGGTACCCTGGCAACAGCTCTGCACCCACTGCAGCTAGAGTGTCCCCCAACGCTTCTCTTTACTATATTCAGATGCTGATGTTCTGAAAGAGCTGCAAAATCTGGATACCTACAAATCAGCTGGGCTAGACAACCTGGACCCGCTCTTTCTAAAATTATCCACCGAAATTGTTGCAAACCCTATTATTAGCCTGTTCTCCCCTCTGTTATATCATCTGAGATCCCCAAAGATTTGACAGCTGCTGCCATCATCCCCCTCTTCAAAGGGGGAGACACTCTAGAGCCAAACTGTTATAGACCTATATCCATCCTGCCCTGCCTTTCTAAAATCTTCGAAAGCCAAGTTAACAAACAGATCACCGACTATTTCGAATCCCACCGTACCTTCTCCACTATGCAATCTGGTTTCCAACCTGGTCATGTGTGCACTTCAGGTCCTAAACGATATCTTAACCGCCATCGATAAGAGACAATACAGTGCAGCTGTATTCATCGACCTGGCCAAGGCTTTCGACTCTGTCAATCACCGCATTCTTACCGGCAGACTCATTAGCCTGGTTCACCAACTAGTTCTCTGACAGTGTGTCAAATCGAAGGGCCTGTTGCCCGGACCTCTGGCAGACTCCATGGGGGTGCCACAGGGTTCAATACTCAGGCCGACTCTTTTCTCTGTATATATCAATGATGTCGCTCTTGCTGTAGGTGATTTTTTTTTATCCACCTCTACACAGAAGACACCATTCTGTATACATCTGGCCATTCTTTGCTCACTGTGTTAACAAACCTCCAAACGAGCGTCTATGCCATACAACACTCCTTCCGTGGCCTCCAACTGCTTTAAAATGCTAGTAAAACTAAATGCATGCTCTTCAACCGATTTGCTACCCACCCTCCCGACTAGCATCACTACTCTGGATGGTTCTGACTTAGAATATGTGGACAAATACCTAGGTGTCTGGTTAGACCGTAAACTCTCCTTCCAGACTCACATTAAGCATCTACAATCCAAAATTAAATCTAGAATCGGCTACCTATTTCGCAGCAAAGCCTCCTTCACTCATGCTGCCAAACATACCCTCGTAAAACTGACTATCCTACCGATCATTGACTTCGGCGATGTCATTTACAAAATAGCCTCCAACAAGCTACTCAGAAAACCAGATGCAGTCTATCACCGTGCCATCTGTTTTGTCACCAAAGCCCCATATACTCCCCACCACTGCGACCCGATGCTCTCGTTGGCTGGCCCTCGCTACATATTTGTCACCAAACCCACTGGCACCAGGTCATCTTTAAGTACATTAGGGCTACTTACCACTGTTTACCAAATGTACAAAGTTTATACCGTTAACTTGCAAAGAAAACACTAACAATACAACGGCAAACGCGTCCTTCTGCTGCTTGACAGACACAAAGGATGGGAAGTTCAAATAAATCATCATCATCATACTTGTCAGGTATAGTTCGCTTTTATATCACTCAAACATCCAATTAATGGTGGTCAATAGTGAAAGATCGCTACCCTCGCGCATCTGAAATGACACGATCAATTGATGTTTACTGATCACAAAAAGCATGCAGTTACTTGCTGTATACCTCCTGATGATGTGTGCAATTGTTTCGCACGGAATAATTGGATATTTGTTGTTCTGACTATGCTCTTCAAGATGTGATGATATAACAACCAAATAGTTTACATTTATTTAACAATCCCTGAAAACGGCATCAATGGTTTTAGCGGCACTGGGGTTCTCCTTGCCCCTCAGCAGGCACATCTGACCTTATTGTGATGTTTTAGTGACAACGACCTATATAAGAATGCATTTTGTCATTGTTATGAACATTCTCATGTTGAGCAGAGCTGTCTGGACTCTCTGGGGTAGGACTGTTATTGTGTTTATGGCTGAGATACAATCTACAAATAAAAATTAATAGCAAGCAGACTGTGACTCAGCACATACTGTACACACACACACTACTTCCTGACACACACTTAACTGTAGTTCCTAGAAACAAACCGTAGTGCCAGGCCTGTAACTCAGCCTACCATGGGAATAGTGTGCAGTACTTCTGTTTTGAGTTAGCGTGGCTGTGCTGCGTTTACATCACTGCTGGCACAGAGATTCTCATCCCTGGCTGCTCTGCATGTCGACATCTCGGGCAGGACATGCTGGAGTACTCCACACTTCCTGTTGTTAACCCGCTGTCTGCCTGATTATCTCTTCCCTCTCCCTTCCTACCCAGAGTGGAGCGGATTCACTGAGCTACACGGTTAATGGGACATCATCTCACATTAGAGAACATCTGAGACAATAAAAAAGAGCACAGGCATCACTATTGCAATACTGGCCAATGGGGAATGAAATATGTTAAGAAACAGGAAAACAGTCGCTACTTGTTATTTTGGGATTTTCGTCTTGGTCAGATACAGGGCTAAATTCATACGTGTGCATGCCATGAATCCAAACAGTCAATTTCAGGGAAATGTGTCCCAAAACACAAGAGACTTGCATACGTTGCGCGTTTCCTTACATGTAACTATACCTTATAGTTTGAGGGCTTTTGCTTTTATTTAAGTTTAGCTCTTTTTACACTTTTCAAATACCTTCAAAACAGAAATTCCTTCCATTACATTTACATTTACATTTAAGTCATTTAGCAGACGCTCTTATCCAGAGCGACTTACAAATTGGTGCATTCACCTTATGATATCCAGTGGAACAACCACTTTACAATAGTGCATCTAACTCTTTTAAGGGGGGGGGGGGGTTAGAAGGATTACTTTATCCTATCCTAGGTATTCCTTAAAGAGGTGGGGTTTCAGGTGTCGCCGGAAGGTGGTGATTGACTCCGCTGACCTGGCGTCGGGAGGGAGTTTGTTCCACCATGGGGTGCCAGAGCAGCGAACAGTTTTGACTGGGCTGAGCGGGAACTGTACTTCCTCAGAGGTAGGGAGGCGAGCAGCCAGAGTGGATGAACGCAGTGCCCTTGTTGGGTGTAGGGCCTGATCAGAGCCTGAAGGTACGGAGGTGCCGTTCCCTCACAGCTCCGTAGGCAAGCACCATGGTCTTGTAGCGGATGCGAGCTTCAACTGGAAGCCAGTGGAGAGAGCGGAGGAGCGGGTGACGTGAGAGAACTTGGGAAGTTGAACACCAGACGGGCTGCGGCGTTCTGGATGAGCTGTAGGGTTTAATGGCACAGGCAGGGAGCCCAGCCACAGCGAGTTGCAGTAATCCAGACGGGAGATGACAAGTGCCTGGATTAGGACCTGCGCCGCTTCCTGCGTGAGGCAGGGTCGTACTCTGCGAATGTTGTAGAGCATGACCTACAGGAACGGGTCACCGCCTTGATGTTAGTTGAGAACGACAGGGTGTTGTCCAGATCACGCCAAGGTTCTTAGCACTCTGGGAGGAGGACACAATGGAGTTGTCAACCGTGATGGCGAGATCATGGAACGGGCAGTCCTTCCCCGGGAGGAAGAGCAGCTCCGTCTTGCGAGGTTCAGCTTGAGTGGTGATCCGTCATCCACACTGATATGTCTGCCAGACATGCAGAGATGCGATTCACCACCTGGTTATCAGAGGGGGGAAAGGAGAAGATTAATTGTGTGTCTCTGCATAGCAATGATAGGAGAGACCATGTGAGGATATGACAGAGCAAGTGACTTGGTGTATAGCGAGAATAGGAGAGGGCCTAGAACAGAGCCCTGGGGGACACCAGTGGTGAGAGCACGTGGTGCGGAGACAGATTCTCGCCACGCCACCTGGTAGGAGCGACGTCAGGTAGGACGCAATCCAAGCGTGGGCCGCCGGAGATGCCCAGCTCAGAGAGGGGTGGAGAGGAGGATCTGATGGTTCACAGTATCAAAGGCAGCCGATAGGTCTAGAAGGATGAGAGCAGAGGAGAGAGAGTTAGCTTTAGCAGTGCGGAGCGCCTCCGTGACACAGAGAAGAGCAGTCTCAGTTGAATGACTAGTCTTTGAAACCGACTGATTTGGATCAAGAAGGTCATCTGAAGAGAATAGCAGGAGAGCTGGCCAAGGACGGCACGTTCAAGAGTTTTGGAGAGAAAAGAAAGAAGGGATACTGGTCTGTAGTTGTTGACATCGGAGGGATCGAGTGTAGTTTTTTTAGAAGGGGTGCAACTCTCGCTCTCTGAAGACGGAAGGGACGTAGCCAGCGGTCAAGGATGAGTTGATGAGTGAGGTGAGGTAAGGGAGAAGGTCTCCGGAAATGGTCTGGAGAAGAGAGAGGGATAGGGTCAAGCGGGCAGGTTGTTGGCGGCGGCCGTCACAGAGAGGGGAGAAGAGGTCAAAGCACAGGGTAGGGCAGTGTGAGCAGAACCAGCGGTGTCGTTTGACTAGCAAACGAGGATCGGATGTCGTCGACCTTCTTTTCAAAATAGTTGACGAAGTCATCAGCAGAGAGGGAGGAGGGGGGAGGAGGGGAGGAGGATTCAGGAGGGAGGAGAAGGTGGCAAAGAGCTTCTAGGGTTAGAGGCAGATGCTTGGAATTTAGAGTGGTAGAAATTGGCTTTAGCAGCAGAGACAGAAGAGGAGAATGTAGAGAGGAGGGAGTGAAAGGATGCCAGGTCCGCAGGGAGGCGAGTTTTCCTCCATTTCCGCTCGGCTGCCCGGAGCCCTGTTCTGTGAGCTCGCAATGAGTCGTCGAGCCACGGAGCAGAGGGGAGGACCGAGCCGGCCTGGAGGATAGGGGACATAGAGAGTCAAAGGATGCAGAAAGGGAGGAGAGGAGGGTTGAGGAGGCAGAATCAGGAGATAGGTTGGAGAAGGTTTGAGCAGAGGGAAGAGATGATAGGATGGAAGAGGAGAGAGTAGCGGGGGAGAGAGAGCGAAGGTTGGGACGGCGCGATACCATCCGAGTAGGGGCAGTGTGGGAAGTGTTGGATGAGAGCGAGAGGGAAAAGGATACAAGGTAGTGGTCGGAGACTTGGAGGGGAGTTGCAATGAGATTAGTGGAAGAACAGCATCTAGTAAAGATGAGGTCAAGCGTATTGCCTGCCTTGTGAGTAGGGGGGGAAGGTGAGAGGGTGAGTCAAAAGAGGAGAGGAGTGGAAAGAAGGAGGCAGAGAGGAATGAGTCAAAATAGACGTGGGGAGGTTAAAGTCACCAGAACTGTGAGAGGTGAGCCATCCTCAGAAAGGAACTTATCAGGGCGTCAAGCTCATTGATGAACTTCAAGGGAACCTGGAGGGCGATAAATGATAAGGATGTTAAGCTTGAAAGGGCTGGTAACTGTGACAGCATGGAATTCAAAGGAGGCGATAGACAGATGGGTCAGGGGAGAAAGAGAGAATGTCCACTTGGGAGAGATGAGGATCCCAGTGCCACCACCCCGCTGACCAGAAGCTCTCGGGGTGTGCGAGAACACGTGGGCAGACGAGGAGAGAGCAGTAGGAGTAGCAGTGTTATCAGTGGTAATCCATTTTCGTCAGTGCCAAGAAGTCGAGGGACTGGAGGGAAGCATAGGCTGAGATGAACTCTGCTTGTGGCAGATCGGCATCAGAGGTGCTGAGACCTGATCCAGTGGTCGACTGGACCAGGTTACGCAGTAGCAGAGCACCTGGAGCGGTGGGACAGCGGTGTTGCCGACATCAACGCGTGGGTCCACGCGTGTGTGAGTGTGCAAAGGAAAGAGAACAGGGATAGAGACACATAGTTGAGGCTACAGAAGAGGCTACGCTAATGCAAAGGAGATTGGAATGACAAATGGACTACACGTCTCGAATGTTCAGAAAGTTAAGCTACGTTGCAAAAAATCTTATTGACTAAAATGATATAGTACTGCTGGCTGGTGAAATAGGCTAGCTAGCAGTGGCTGCGTTGTTGACTTGTTTGAAAGTGAGCTGGCTAGGTAACCTCTAACTGGCTAGGTAACCTCGACAATTATCTTAGACTACACCAATTATCTTGGATACAAAGACGGCTATGTAGCCAGCTAAGATCAAACAAATCAAACTGTTGTACTGTAATGAAATGAAATGTAATACTACCTGTAATACTACCTGTGGAGCAAAGCGGAATGCAACTACTCGCTCCAAACCAAACCGGAAGTGCGTATCGTAGAGGGAGAGGCAATAGAAGTGTTGTTTCTTGTATTATTTCTTTTGTGTCTTTAGAGGACTGCTTCACCTTAATGTCCCCTTTCCCTTTTCTTCTGTCCTTATTTTGTCCCACTTTGTCCCTTCTTTGTCCCTTCTTCTCTTCTGCCAACTAGACACTCCTTGTTAGCTAGCTAGCTTCTTTCAGGAATGTCCCTAGCAACTGCCTAGCAACAGGTAAACAACTTAGCTAGCTAAGAAAACGGTATAATTTTATGAAAAATTGTTACTTTTTCAAAAGCCTTTCTTCTTTGTTTGCTGCTTGTTTGGTCTCCTATTCAGTTTGCAGTTTTCTTTTGATTTTTTTTTTCGATGTACGATGCATTAAGAACATGCTTTGCCATAACCAGTTAAGGTATACTTAACTAAGCCAGAAATAGCCAAACAACTTCAGTTTAAGGGGCAAATTAGAGGATGCCACATCTCACGTAGCGTTAGCCGCTAACATAGCATTACCATCACTGTCTGAGAGGATGACATAATGACAGACGCGGCTAATAGCAATGTTGCCGTCACAGAGGGTAGGGAAAACTAGGGGCTTAGCCACCCCAGTATAAACCATCTGATGTGGTTGCTAATGGTAGCTAGCGGCTAAACTTTGAGCTGAAAGGAGGGAAGAAAAAGAGGGGGTTAACCACAAGTATAATTAGTAATTCAGTACCAACCAGTATAGCCCACACAAGATCACAGGGCTTTACAGTAGTAGTCTATCAGTCCTTTCTCTCCATTATAATCCCACTAGTCAGTGATTTAACAGATTGCAGTGCTACTGTGTCTGTGTTCTATGGTAAAGAAATAGTTTGGATTCATCATTATGACTTAGGAAACAGACAAGCTGTTCCTGGCTGCCTTTGGCTTATCCCGACTCTGACCAGTCAGCCTTTCCAGATGGCCAACAGCCTCTCCGTTAAATCCTAGCAGTACAAAAGCAAGGTTGATATGAGCCAGCCACCAGTTCTCTCATCCACAGTTATTCCTGTCCATGTGACCATGTTATCTTGGTCAAGTGGTCAGGAAAAACTCCTGGCCCATCTCAGCGCTTCTGATCACCACAGTCCGGACAGTTACGCCACAGTTCACGCCGGCCCCTGTTCAGATAGAAAATACCATGGCTTGTACTTTACCTCAAAGTTAGCCTGGGTTAGTGGCCAACACTACAACAGACCTCTCCAAGTCAACATAATAACATATAAACATGGGCCAGATGTTGCCAGGATTAATCAAAACAGCCAGACCTTTAGGTCAGCTCCAAACAGACACGTAGCCAGACCTCTCCTCACACACAAGCACACACACACACCAGATAAACTCTGAACACACAGCCAAATATAGCTAGCCTAGACACGTTCACGAACACAGAAATGTGTCTCCCACCAAAGAAACACAACACCGTAATTATCCAATTTGTGAGTTGGATTGATAAATCTGTCACCGCAGCACAGAGACTGCGAGAAGGGAGAATGTGAGACAGGAAAAAGAGACTGAAAGAGAGGTGGATCAAAGAGAGGATGATATAGACAGGTGGTAGGTAGAAGGGCGAAACTAGTGGATGAAAGAAACTGTGGATAAAGGTTGAAAAAGAAAGGATAGAAATAGAAAGGGTGAGAAGAAATAGAAGTGAGAAGAGGCAGACCGATGCAGCTGGCCAGACACAAGGCCCCAGTGTGTGTGTCTGTCTGTCTGTCTGTCAGTATTTAGTATTTAGAGTGAGTTCACTCACAGCTCCTCCAGACATAGACCTCACCCTTATCCTGCCTGGACTGGACTGGCACACACACAGGGCAGCACATCAGAGAGAGATGGGGGGGAAGAAAAGGGAGTGTAAAATAAAGACAAACACAAGGAGAGGGGAAGAGAAAGAGGGTGGAGAGCATGGCTAAGATGTAGTGTGAGGTATAGAAAGATGGAGTGATGAAAAATAAAGAGGTCTTACCCTGGGAGCCGGGGGTCCGTGGTCATCGAGATACGTGGACTCTCCTGTGAAGAAACAGGTATAGATATGTAGAATGTGATAATATTCAGAGGGACTACAGTCCAACAGTCGTATTATGGCAAATCCACTGGCAGCGCAGATTCACAGGCTAGTGAACTCAAGTCAAGAGTGACCAAAGTACTTAATAAATGTCAGACAGACAGGCAGACCACAGTTGTAATAAAAAATCTATGTCCAGCCACAACAATCTTCAATAGCCACCTAGGGGGAAAAAACGGTCAGTCACGATCCCTCTAAGAAAAAAAGAGAGGCCTTCACGTCCACATAAAGTGTGGGAATGTCGTCATGAGTGAGTTACAATGGTTCCTCCTTTAGAAGTTGCGTCATCCTACGGCACATCTTGCGTACTGCTGCAGCATTCTGTGGCACGTCGTTTCATTCTCAGCCATTTCTTCTGTTACTGCAAGTTATTGCTGGTTTGACCACCAGAGTTCATCTTTGAGAAGCATTTGATAGTACACTGTATTGGCATTACCAGAGAATTTAAACCTTTTTTGTAATAACATAGTATATGAGATTGATTTTAAGACATTTGGCTTAATTAATTTGATTAATATTATGGTGTTTCCATTCAGAGAAAAATTGTCAGTTTGTAAATTCAGACGTTTCGCCCTCAGAGCGCACAATGGACATTCGGGCCGAGGAGTAGGGTTGATTTGAGCATTCTGGCCTTACAATGGCAGTCAAGCACCCAAGCTAACGGTGCTTCGATGGTGGCTGTTGTCTGTGTGCAGAGGGTCCCTGGTTTGAGCCCAGGTAGGGGCGAGGAGAGGGACGGAAGCAAAACTGTTACACAGGCCCCATTGTAATCGATCGCAAGACCAGAAATAGTCAAGAATAAAAAATAAAAATAAACTACTTTTTCATTACGCACAGTTGACACCATCGAGGTGCGGATGTTAACTTTCTACACAAGTGGTTTTTTTCCAGTTTCGTCCGACGAACAGATTGTAGTGGTAAAATAAAAAGGGTTACATTTTTTATGGAATTCTAAGCATCACTCAGTCTCTGCGAACGTTCGATTCCATCAATTTGCTATGGGCTCGCGCTAGTGTTCCAGTTTAGCCAACGTTCTTAAGACGTTTTTCGTCCCGTTCTATAGAGCGAATTTATGAAAGCACCCGAATGTCCATTGAGAAAGCACAACGACTATACCATTTAGCTAAGCTAAGAATAACGAGAATAATCAAGTCAAGAGGGTAGTTAGATAGCCTATAGTTAGATGGCAAGTTTGATGTATAACTACTAACGTTAGGTAGCTAGCTAACATACCCGGTACATACTGCTGTAATGATATGGTATGTGGTTCGTAAGGAGAGCATAATTAACAAATTGTCAGCCAACATAACGTGTAAGGTAACTTATTTGAAAAGTCATTACTTTATTACATTGAGTAGCAAGCTACCCCTTGGTCGTTATGGCAAATCTGGTCTGTGATAGGAGTTTTTTTTTTCACACCTAGCTCGGCTATCAGACTATTCTTTAGTAAAGGTTGAATAGTCTATTGTTCAGCTATTAGCCCTCCTCCCCAACTTGCAACAAATTGCTGTTCCCATCTAATTCCTTTCCCTCTTCCACGGGTCATCATTCTGCTCCTGAATGACTCGCTTGTGGGCGTGCTGGCAGGTTATGGCAGCATCTTCGGTCGTGCGTCAAGAATTCTGCACACAGTAGCACGTTTGTATGAAAGTGTGGTTATTCATAGGCAAATTGTTATATGCTATTGAGGTACATTTGTGTCTTTTTGTCGAGAGCAAAACCTTTTTTATTTTCAATCAAAAAGAATTGTTCTGGAAGCAACTTTTTTCCGACACAAAGGAAGTCAAAGCGGACACCTACGAAGATGTTGTCATCTCAGGTAAGCAGCACTGGGCTGTATTGACGTATCCTAAAAATGACATCTGCTGCATTAGATTGAACGGTCATATCTGTTATTGTTTTCATATCTATAACAAATAAGCTGTTTTCTTTACTTTCAGAGACCGAGCTGACCAAGGGGTCAAAAATGTAGATATTGCCAGATGTTCACTGTCCGAGGAACAGGCCGTGGAAGCTTTATTGCTAGCAAAAGTGTCCATAACCAGAGGTAAACTTGTTTGTGTTCTTTTTCTCCATCTCTGCCTGTCTTGTTGTACATGGAACCTGTCTCACATGCATTAATTAAAAAACCTTTAAGATGTCAGCTGTTAATTTTCAGATTTACACCACATAAACTGGACTATCTGTCACTGGACTATCTGTTGCTGCTAAGTCATGATTTCCCTGGGGGTTAGCCTTGCAATATCCAAGTGGTGAGATACATAGCCCTCTATATTTAAATGTTTCAGGTACACTCCGATAGGTGTCTGCGTCACATACAGTATCTTCTATTGACATTATCTTCTATTGTTTGTCCTCATGTGTCTGTTTCATCATAAAGTACTCTGTAGTCACTTAGTGTGGACACCAGGTGAGACCAGACACACACACAATAAAAGTCTCTCTTCTTCACTTCATCCCTCTCCCCCTTCTCCCTAAATCCTCTAGGCTATATCAGCTGTTTTGGTGAACCCCTCCCACATCTGAACTGGCTACATAGAGGGCATAGCATGATCATAGGTGATCATAGGTAATTGATCATTAGAAAACCCTTCTGCAATTATGTTAGCACAGCTGAAAAATGTTGTGCAGATTAAAGAAGCAATACAACTGTCCTTCTTTAGACTAGTTGAGTATCTGGAGAATCAGCATTTGTGGGTTCGATTAATGGCTCAAAATGGCCAGAAAAAAAGACTTTCTTCTGAAACTGGCAGGTCTATTCTTGTTCTGAGAAATGAAGGCCATTCCATGCGAGAAATTGCCAAGAAACTGAAGATCTCGTATAACGCTGTGTACTACTCCCTTCACAGAACAGCTCAAACTGGCTCTAACCAGAATAGAAAGAGGAGTGGGAGGCCCCGGTGCACAACTGAGCAAGAGGACAAGTACATTAGAGTATCTATTTTGAGAAACAGACACTTCACAAGTCCTCAAATGTCAGCTTCATTAAATAGTACCCGCAAAACACCAGTCTCAACGTCAACAGTGAAGTGGCGACTCCGGGATGCTGGCCTTCTAGGCAGAGTTCCTCTGTCCAGTTTCTGTGTTATTTTGCCCATCTTAATCTTTTCTTTTTATTGGGCAGTCTGAGATATGGCATTTTTGTAGCAACTCTGCCTAGAAGGCCAGCATCCCGGAGTTGCCTCTTCACTGTTGACGTTGAGACTGGTGTGTATATATATATATATATATATATATATATATATATATGTTGAAGTCGGAAGTTTACATACACCTTATGTAAACTCAGTTTTAAACTCAGTTTTCCACAATTCCTGACATTTAATCAGAGTAAAAAATCCCTGTCTTAGGTCAGTTAGGATCACCACTTTATTTAAAAAATGTGAAATGTCAGAATAATAGAAAATTATTTATTTCAGCTTTAATTTCTTTCATCACATTCCCAGTGGGTCAGAAGTTTACATACACTTAATTAGTATTTGGTAGCATTGACTCTAAATTGTTTAACTTGGGTCAAACGTTTCGGGTAGCCTTCCACAGGCTTCCCACAATAAGTTGGGTGAATTTTGTCCTATTCTTCCTGACAGAGCTGGTGTAACTGGGTCAGGTTTGCAGGCCTCCTTGCTCGCACACACTTTTTCAGTTCTGCCCACACATTTTCTATAGGATTGAGGTCAGGGCTTTGTGATGGCCACTCCAATACCTTGACTTTGTTGTCCTTAAGCCATTTTGTCACAACTTTGGAAGTATGATTGGGGTCATTGTCCATTTGGAGTACTCACTTGCGACCAAGCTTTAACTTCCTGACTGATGTCTTGAGATGTTTCTTCAATATATCCACATCATTTTCCTCCCTCATGATGCCATCTATTTTGTGAAGTGCACCASTCCCTCCTGCAGCAAAGCACCCCCACAACATTATACTGCCACCTCCGTTCTTCACGGTTGGGATGGTGTTCTTCGGCTTGCAAGCATCCCCCTTTTTCCTTCAAACATAACGATGGTCTTAATGGCCATTATGGCCATTTTTGTTTCATCAGACCAGAGGACATTTCTCCAAACAGTATGATCTTTGTCCCCATGTGCAGTTGCAAACCGTAGTCTCGCTTTTTTATGTCGGTTTTGGAGCAGTGGCTTCTTCCTTGCTGAGCGGCCTTTCAGGTTATGTCGATATAGAACTTGTTTTACTGTGGATATAGATACTTTTGTACCTGTTTCCTCCAGCATCTTCACAAGGTCCTTTGCGGTTGTTCTGGGATTGATTTGCACTTTTCGCACCAAAGTACATTCATCTCTAGGAGACAGAACGCTTCTCCTTCCTGAGCGGTATGATGTCTGCGTGGTCCCATGGTGTTTATACTTGTGTACAATTGTTTGTACAGATGAACGTGGTACCTTCAGGTGTTTGGAAATTTCTCCCAAGGATGAACCAGACTTGTGGAGGTCAACACATTTTTTTCTGAGGTCTTGGATGATTTCTTTATGATTTTCCCATGATGTCAAGCAAATAGGCACTGAGCTTGAAGGTAGGCCTTGAAATACATCCACAGGTACACCTCCAATTGACTCAAATTATTTCAATTTGCCTATCAGAAGCTTCTAAAGCCATTTCTGGAATTTTCCAAGCTGTTTAAAGGCACAGCAAGTTAGTGTATGTAAACTTCTGAAATTGAATTGAGAGAGGGGGTGGGGGTCGGCAGGGTTGTTCTTAAACATAAAGAGAAGGGAGAACCTCTACTTGAGTCTTGCTGGCAATAATGCTTTGATGACACCTAGGAGAGTGAGTGCAACCGTTGAAACCGCTTCTAATGCATACAGGAACAGACTCATTATTCATTGGTCTGAGCTATGTCGACCAAAGCCTACTCTCTTGGCTTGGGCTCATTAGTACATTAGTTCTCTAAAGAGTGGCCTGGTGTCAGAATCACACACACACACACACACACACACACACACACACACACACACACATCCCAGCAAGTATCCTTGCAGGCGTCTGAGTTATATAGTGTCAGCGTGACCTCTTACAGCACTTCTTAGTACATTAGTTTATCAGCTGCTACAGTATATTAACATGGAGACAGCTGCACTGTGCACACACCCTCAGGTGTGTCTGCTGCACACACACACACGCATGCATTCTTGCTGAGGAATGCTGAGGGAGGCTTGTCGTGTAGAGGTATCTGAGGTCGTTCCAGGGTACGGAAAACGAGAGACTGATCCTCCCTGTCGTTCATCTTAAGGGCCGACCCCCTTTGTGTGTTTCTCATTTGCTCTGTGCATCGGGATTGGAACTAATTTCTTCCAGGGCACATGCTCGTAAAAACAGACAGCTGCCATCCACCCACACCACCCACAACGACAGGAGCGGTGGAATCTACTGAGCCTCCATGGAGTTGTGTTCTTCTTTAGTCCGCTGTTCATTGTCACCTAAATCAGAGCCATTTTGGCTGCATTCACAACTGAACACAGCCCACACAGACTTAAACTATGGTTGGATTCTTTGGTTTCATGCTATGGCTATYAATTCCATGGCGGTTTAGAGTGGAAACTTCTATGGTATACATCCTCTCACACTGGAGCCATGATGATCTTTGATGAACAGCCCTCTTTCTTATATGACACTCAATATGACACTCAATAATTGAGGCCAGAGATGGGGTAGGAAGAGGGGGAAGAAGGGAGAGATGGAGGAAGGTAGAGAAGGCAGAGATGGGGGAGAACATGAGACATGGGGGAGGAAGGGAGAGACGGGGGAGAAGGGCTTGGGTTCACACAGGAAGAGAGGTTGATGGTCCTTGACCCTCAGATAACACCTTCAACTGACTCACAGCCAGGGGTTACAGAGAGGTGAGTGTAGGTGTCTCTCTCTTTCTGTATTTGTGTGTTTGTTTCGTGTTTGTGTGGCCAAGGGGTTAATAGGATTAATGTGTCATGGGACACATGGTAGTGCTACTGGCTGAGATACAGATGAAGGGTGCCGCACGTTAGGAGGTGCCATCAAACCTAACTGTTATTTTTCTAATTAGCTACCCATATGTAGTTTATATGTTTACTCATCAGAAAATATCAAGCTAGATTAATTAATGTGGTTGTATAAATACAGTAAATAGATTGTCGACCGATTATGATTTTTCAACGCCGATACCGATTATTGGAGGACCAAAAAAAGCATGTATTGAAACATGTTCAATATGGTTTAAATAATGCAAAAACAAAGTGTTGGAGAAGAAAGTAAAAGTGAAATATGTGCCATGTAAGAAAGCTAACGTTTAAGTTCCTTGCTCAGAACATGAGAACATATGAAAGCTGGTGGTTCCTTTTAACACGAGTCTTCAATATTCCCAGGTAAGAAGTTTTAGGTTGTAGTTATTATAGGAATTATAGGACTATTTCTCTCTATAAGATTTGTATTTCATATACCTTTGACTATTGGATGTTCTTATAGGCACTTTAGTATTGCCAGTGTAACAGTATAGCTTCCGTCCCTCTCCTCGCTCCTACCTGAGCTCAAACCAGGAACACATCAACAACAGCCACCCTCGAAGCAGCGTTACCCATGCAGAGCAAGGGGAACAACTACTCCAAGTCTCAGAGCGAGTGACATTTGAAACGCTATTAGCGCGCACCCCGCTAACTAGCTAGCCATTTCACATCGGTTACACCAGCCTAATCTCAGGAGTTGATAGGCTTGAAGTCATAAACAGCGCAATGCTTGAAGCACAGCGACAAGCTGCTGGCAAAACGCACAAAATTGCTGTTTGAATGAATGCTTACGAGCCTGCTGCTGCCTACCATCGCTCAGTCAGACTGCTCTATCAAATCATAGACTTATTTATAACATAACAACACACAGAAATACGAGCCTTAGGTCATTAATATGGTCGAATCCGGAAACTATCATCTCGAAAACAAAACATTTATTCTTTCAGTGAAATACGGAACCGTTCCGTATTTTATCTAACGGGTGGCATCCATAAGTCTAAATATTCCTGTTACATTGCACAACCTTCATAATTACGTAAAATTCTGGCAAATTAGTTTGCAACGAGCCAGGCGGCCCAAACTGTTGCATATACTCTGACTCTGCGTGCAATGAACGCAAGAGTAGTGACACAATTTCACCTGGTTAATATTGCCTGCTAACCTGGATTTCTTTTAGCTAAATATGCAGGTTTAAAAGTATATACTTCTGTGTATTGATTTTAAGAAAGGCATTGATGTTTATGGTTAGGTACAGTCGTGCAACGATTGTGCTTTTTTCGCAAATGCGCTTTTGTTAAATCATCCCCCGTTTGGCGAAGTTGGCTGTCTTTGTTAGGAAGAAATAGTCTTCACACAGTTCGCAACGAGCCAGGCGGCCCAAACTGCTGCATATACCCTGACTCTGTTGCAAGAGAAGTGACACAATTCTCCTAGTTAAAATAAATTAATGTTAGCAGGCAATATTAACTAAATATGCAGGTTTAAAAATATATACTTGTGTATTGATTTTAAGAAAGGCATTGATGTTTATGGTTAGGTACACGTTGAAGCAACGACAGTCCTTTTTCGCGAATGCGCAACGCAGGACACGCTAGATAAAGTAGTAATATCATCAACCATGTGTAGTTAACTAGTGATTATGATTGATTGATTGTTTTTTATAAGAAAAGTTTAATGCTAGCTAGCAACTTACCTTGGCTTCTTACTGCATTCGTGTAACAGGCAGGCTCCTCGTGGAGTGCAATGAGAGGCAGGTGGTTAGAGCTTTGGACTAGTTAACCGTAAGGTTGCAAGATTGAATCCTCGAGCTGACAAGGTAAAAATCTGTCGTTCTGCACCTGAACAAGGCAGTTAACCCACCATTCCTAGGCCGTCATTGAAAATAAGAATGTGTTCTTAATTGACTTGCCTAGTTAAATAAAGGTGAAAGAAATACGTGTCCAAAACTACAGACTTCCGATTGTTATGAAAACTTGAAATCGGCCCAAATTAATCGGCTATTCCGATTAATCGGTCGACCTCTAATTGTAATAGAGCATTCCATTTTGTAAAAGAAAACAAAGATCCTGATATGAAACATCTACACAAAATATGGAAAATTCCATCACCAAATCTCAGTCTTACCAACAAACGTTCCCAAATTCCCAATAACTTTTCTATAAATCCAAGATGGAGTAGCAGTGGGGATGTCTGTTTTGATTGTCCCGTCCCTTGAATATATTGTTTTTTCTTCTTATATATTTAGTATATATTTTATATTATTTTTTAAATCTAATTTTCCATCTACGAACTGAACATACTCTCCTGCAACCTGCCTCACCCAATGTGGTATGGATCTGCTATATTTACACTTTTTAACCGGCACCCACTTCTGAAGCTAGCCAGCTAACTAGCTACTAGTTAGCCTGGAGCTAGCCTCGAACTAGGCCCATCTCCCGGCTAGCTGAAGAGATTCCATCAAGCAATCCCTGGGCTTCAATTACCTCTTTTGCCAATTGGCCTGGGCCCTTAGCTGCCGACACGGCCATCACGACTGGTCTACCGACGTAACCGTCCGAGGGGGTTTCTGTCCCGAAGCAAGCACCAGTTAGCCTGGAGCTAACCTAGAGCTAGGTCTTTCTCCTGGATAGCCAAAGAATTCAATACCACTTCTGCCAATTGGCCTGGACCCTTTGCTGCCGACACGGAGCCTCGACGATCAATCACAACTGGTCTGCTGACGTAACCGCCCGAGGGAGTTTCAACAGACTCTTGTTGCGACGTCCCCCTGAGGCCCATCTGCTAGCCCCGGCCTAGTAGCTGTCTGAATCGCCGTGCCTCCAGCTCACCTAGCTACTTACTGGACCCTATGATCACTAGGCCATACATGCCTCTCCCTAAAGTCAATATGCCTTGTCAATATGCCTGACCTTGCTGTTGTGGTTAATAATTTTTGCCTTAATTCACTTTAGAGCTTCCAGCCCTGCTCAATATGCCTTAGCTAGCCCTTATGTTCCACCCCCCACACATGCGGTGACCTCACCTGGCTTAAGTTGTGCATCTAGAGACAAAACCTCTCTCATCGTCACTCAATGCCTCCACTGTACTCACATCCTACCATACCCTTGCCTGTACATTATGCCTTGAATATATTCTTTAGTGCCCAGAAACCTGCTCCTTTTACTCTCGGTTCCGAACGCACTAGATGACCAGTTCTTGTAGCCTTTAGCCGTACTCTAATCCAACTCCTACTCTGTTCCTCTGGTGATGTAGAGGTTAACCGAAGAAAAGATAAGAATTGACTTCAATGCTTTCACTGTGTGCCCAACAGTCTAACCACACCAAAGCATAGACATCCGCCAAAAACGATCAGAGTAAAAATTTCTGAATCTGAACCCTGTCAGGAAAAGTGCTGTAGAAATTGTTCTGTACCACTCAGAGACAAAATTCCAACTCTATAGAAAACTAAGAAGGTTTTTCTATCCAATAATAACAATAATATGCATATTGTACATCATAAGAATTAGGCGAAGGCAGTTTAATTTGAGAGACATCATAGCTAAGGCGGAACAGCACCCCTATAGTTGCAAGAAGTTAACACCAGCCAGCAGCCCCCAGCATACTCCCATTCCCAGGCACTCTCATCAACCAGGATCTCAGCGATCACTGCCTCATTGCCTGCGTGCGTACTGTCCGCGTCAAGACGACCACTCATCATCTGTCAACACTCCCTCAAACACTTCAGCGAGCAGGCCTTTCTAATCGCCTGGCCCGGGTATCCTGGAAGGATATTGACTTCATTCCGTCAGGAAAGGAGTCTGGTTGCACTTCAAAAGTGCTTTCCTCTCCATCTTAAAGAAGCATGCCCCATTCAAAAAATGTAGAACTAAAAACAGATATAGCCCTTGGTTACCTCAGACTTGACTGCCCTTGACCAGCACAAAAACCTCCTGTGACATTCTGCATTAGCATCGAATAGCCCACGCGATATGCAACTTTTCAGGAACCAATAACTCAGTCAATTAGGAAAGCTAAGGCTAGCTTTTCACACAGAAATTTGCTTCCTGCTGCACCAATTCCAAAATGTTTTCAGACACTGTAATGTCCATGGAGAATAAGAGCACCTCTCCCAGCTGCCACTGTACTGAGGATAGGAACACTGTCACCAACGATAAATCTACGATAATGGATCATTTCAAAAGCATTTTTCCACGGCTGGCCATGCTTTCCCTGGCTACCCCCCTGCCCTGGCACACATCTAGCACCCCCCTGCAGCAACTTGCCCCCCCCCCCCCCCACGCATCACCTTTACCCAAATCCAGGCAGCTGATGTTCCGAAAGAAATGCATAATCTGGATCCCTACAAATCACT
>NC_036868.1:31053642-31069121 GCF_002910315.2 Salvelinus sp. IW2-2015 | reverse complement strand
CCTTTCACGAGCCTCTACCCGGCGGGACCCCCCACACCCCCACACACACTAATTAGGCATACCTAGCATAGCTTCAAAAGTAGATAGTAGCATCTAAATATCATTAAATCACCAAGTCCAAGACACCAGATGAAAGATACACATCTTGTGAATAAAGCCACCATTCAGATTTTAAAATGTTTACAGGGAAGACAAAATATGTAAATCTATAGCTAAACACGTTAGCAAAATACACCACTATTCTAACTCCATCAGTTTCTTACTCCTTCAGGTGCTACACCAATTCGGCTCAACTAAGATATTGATATCCACTAACCAAGAAAAAACCTCTTCAAGTGACAGTCTGATAACATATTCATGGTATAGGATAGTTTTTGTTAGAAAAAAGTGCATATTTCAGGTAGAAATCACAGTTTACAATTGCACCCACCATCACAAATCGACTAGAATTACTAGATAGAGCAACGTGTATGACCAATTTACTCATCATAAAACATTTCATAAAAATAGACAAAGCATAGCAATGGAAAGACCCAGTGGGGCTAGACAATCTGGACTCTCTCTTTCTAAAATGATCTGCCAAAATTGTTGCAACCCCTATTACTAGCCTATTCAACTTCTCTTTCGTGTCGTCTGAGATCGCCAAAGATTGGAAAGCTGCTGCGGCCATCCCCCTCTTCAAAGGGGGAGACACTCTAGAGCCAAACTGTTATAGACCTATATCCATCCTGCCCTGTCTTTCTAAAATCTTTGAAAGCCAAGTTAACAAACAGATCACCGATCATTTCGAATCCCACCGTAACTTCTCCACTATGCAATCTGGTTTCCAAGCTGGTCATGAGCACCTCTGCCACGCTCAAGGTCCAAAACGATATCATAACCGCCATCAATAAAAGACAGTGCTGTGCAGCCCTATTCATCGACCTGGCCAAGGATTTCGACTCTGTCAATCACAGCATTCTTATCGGCAGACTCAATAGCCTTGGCTTCTCAAATGACTGCCTCGCCTGGTTCACCAACTATTTCTCAGATAGAGTTCAGTGTGTCAAAAAGGAGTGCCTGTTGGCCAGACCTCTGGCAGTCTCCATGGGGGTGCCACAGGGTTCAATTCTCGGGCTAACTCTTTTCTCTGTATATATCAACGACAACGCTCTAGCTGCTGGTGATTCTCTGATCCACCTCTACGCAGACGACACCATTCTGTACAGATCTGGCCCTTCTTTGGACACTGTGCTAATAAATCTCCAAGCGAGCTTCAACGCCCTCCAACTGCTTTTAAATGCTAGTAAAACTAAGTGCATGTTCTTCAACCGATTGCTGCCCGCACCCTTCCGCCCGACAAGCATCACTACCCTGGACGGTTCTGACCTAGAATATGTGGATAACTACAAATACCTAGGTGTCTGGTTAGACTGTATACTCTCCTTCCAGACTCGCATTAAGCATCTCCAATCCAAAATTAAATCTAGAATCGGCTACCTATTCCGCAACAAAGCCTCCTTCACTCATGCCGCCGAACATACCCTCGTAAAACTGACTATCCTACCGATCCTTGACTTCGGCGATGTCATTTACTAAATAGCCCCCAACACTCTACTTAGCAAGCTGGATGTAGTCTATCACAGTGCCATCCGTTTTGTCACCAAAGCCCCATATACTACCCACCACTGCGACATGTATGCTCTCGTTGGCTGGCCCTCACTACATATTCGTCGCCAAACCCACTGGCTCCAGGTCATCTATAAGTCTCTGCTAGGTAAAGCGCCGCCTTATCTCAACTCACTGGTCACCATAGCAACACCCAACCGTAGCACGCGCTCCAGCAGGTACATTGCATGGGTCATCCCCAAAGCAAACACTTTCTTTGGCCGCCTATCCTTCCAGTTCTCCGCTGCCAATGACTGGAACGAATTGCAAAAATCTCTGAAGCTGGGGTCTTATATCTCCCTCTCGAACTTTAAGCATCAGCTGTCTGAGTAGCTTACCGATCACTTTACCTGTACATAGCCAATCTGTAAATAGCACACCCGACTACCTCATCCCCAAATTATTACTTACCCTCTTGCTCTTTTGCCCCCCAGTATCTCTACATGTACATCATCATCTGCACATCTACAGTTGACGTTGGAAGTTTACATACACTTAGGTTGGAGTCATTAAAACGAATTTTTCAAACACTCCACAAATTTCTTGTTAACAAACTATAGTTTTGGCAAGTCAGTTAGGACATCTACTTTGTGCATGACACAAGTAATTTTTCCAACAATTGTTTACAGACAGATTATTTCACTTATATCTCACTGTATCACAATTCCAGTGGGTCAGAAGTTTACATACACTAAGTTGACTGTGCCTTTAAAAAGATTGGAAAATTCCAGAAAATTATGTCATGGCTTTAGAAGCTTCTGATAGGCAAATTGACATCATTTGAGTCAATTGGATGTGTACCTGTGGATGTATTTCAAGGCCTGCCTTCAAACTCAGTGCCTCTTTGCTTGACATCATGGGAGAATCAAAAGAAATCAGCAAAGACCTTAGAAAAAAAATGGTAGACCTCCACAAGTCTGGTTCATCCTTGGGAGCAATTTCCAAACGCTTGAAGGTACCATGTTCATTGGTACAAACAATAGTACGCAAGTATAAACACCATGGGACCACGCAGCCATCATACCGCTCAGGAAGGAGATGTACTTTGAAAAGTGCAAATCAATCCCAGAACAACAGCAAAGGACCGTGTGAAGATGCTGGAGGAAACAAGTACAAAAGTATCTATATCCACAATAAAACGAGTCCTATATCGACATAACCTGAAAGGACGCTCAGCAAGGAAGAAGCCACTGCTCCAAAACCGCCATAAAAAAGACTGCACATGGAGAAATGTCCTCTGGTCTGAGGAAACAAAAATAGAACTGTTTGGCCATAATGACCATCGTTATTTTTGGAGGAAAGGGGGATGCTTGCAAGCCGAAGAACACCATCCCAACCGTGAAGCATAGGGGTGGCAGCATCATGTTGTGGGGGTGCTTTGCTGCAGGAGGGACCGGTGCACTTCACAAAATAGATGGCATCATGAGGAGGAAATTATGTGGATATATTGAAGCAACATCTGAAGACATCAGTCAGGAAGTTAAAGCTTGGTCGCAAATGAGTCTTCCAAATGGGCAATGACCGCAATCATACTTCCAAAGTTGTGACAAAATGGCTTAAGGACAACAAAGTCAAGTTATTGGAGTGGCCATCACAAAGCCCTGACCTCAATCCTATAGAAAATTTGGGGGCAGAACTGAAAAAGCGTGTGCGAGCAAGGAGGCCTACAAACCTGACTCAGTTACACCAGCTCTGTCAGGAGGAATGGGCCAAAATTCACCCAACTTATTGTGGGAAGCTTGTGGAAGGCTACCAAAACGTTTGACCAGTTAACAATTTAAAAGGCAATGCTACAAATACTAATTGAGTGTATGTAAACTTTCTGACCCACTGGGATGTGACTAAAGAAATAAAAGCTGAATAAATCATTCTCTCTACTATTATTCTGACATTTCACATTCTTAAAATAAAGTGGTGATCCTAACTGACCTAGACAGGAATTTTTACAAGGATTAAATGTCAAGAGTTTTGATAAACTGAGTTTAAATGTATTTGGCTAAGGTGTATGTAAACTTCCGATTTCTACTGATATCACTCCAGTATTAATGCTAAATTGTAATTATTTTTGCCTCCAGGGCCTATTTATTGCCTAACTCCCTACTATTTCTACATTTGCATACACTGTAATAGATTTTTCTCTTAATCTTATCTTTGTCTTTATTGACTGTACATTTGTTTATTGTGTAACTCTGTGTTGTTGTTTTTGTCGCACTGATTTGCTTTATCTTGGCAGGTCGCAGTTGTAAATAAGAACTTGTTCTCAAGTGGCCTACCTGGTTAAATAAAATAATTTAAAAAAATAGCTTTGCCAATGCAGGGTATTGAAAGCTATCCAACACTGTGCATCACGGTCTACTAAAGTTAAACATCCATCCATACCAAGACGCCGACGTCAAGGTGATCCAGCATGGATCCACAAGGCCCAGTGCCCAGCCGATCCTTCCCCAGCCAGCAACAACCAAGCGACACAGGAGCAGAATTCAACATGCAGCACTGGTGTTTTCTTGAGAGAGAGAGACTGGGTTCCAGTCTGGGCTGTGGAGGGTTAACATGGTCACTAATATACAAATAGAGGGAAAGGGAGAGAAGAGAGAGGGGGAGTTGAGATAGATACTACATGGCGAGATACTAACTCAGCAAAAAAAGAAACGTCCCTTTTTCAGGACCCTGTCTTTCAAAGATAATCTGTAAAAAATCCAAATAACTTCACAGATCTTCATTGTAAAGGGTTTTTAAACTCTGTTTCCCATGCTTGTTCAATGACACATAAACAATTAATTAACATGTACCTGTGGTACGGTCGTTAAGACACTAACAGCTTACAGAAGGTAGGCAATTAAGGTCACAGTTATGAAACTTAGGACACTAGAGGTCTTTCTACTGACTCTGAAAACACCAAAAGAAAGATGCCCAGGGTCCCTGCTCATCTGCGTGAACGTGCCTTAGGCATGCTGCAAGGAGGCATGAGGACTGCAGATGTGGCCAGGGCAATAAATTGCAACGTCTGTACTGTGAGATGCCTAAGACAGGGCTACAGGGA
Organism: Salvelinus sp. IW2-2015; assembly: GCF_002910315.2. Taxonomy (NCBI): domain Eukaryota; kingdom Metazoa; phylum Chordata; class Actinopteri; order Salmoniformes; family Salmonidae; genus Salvelinus; species Salvelinus sp. IW2-2015. Next base: position 31,064,434 of record NC_036868.1, on the reverse strand, counting down.
GACAGGAGCGGACAGCTGATCGTCCTCGCAGTGGCAGACCACGTGTACCAATACCTGCACAGGGTCGGTACATCCGAACATCACACTGTGGGACAGATACAGGATGGCAACAACACTGCCCGAGTTACACCAGGAACGCACAATCCTCCATCCGTGCTCAGACTGTCCGAAATAGGCTGAGAGAGGCTGGACTAAGGGCTTGTAGGCTTGTTGTAAGGCAGGTCCTCACAGACATCACCGGCAACAACGTCGCCTATGGGCACAAACCACCGTCGCTGGACCAGACAGGACTGGCAAAAAGTGCTCTCACTGACGAGTCGCAGTTTTGTCTCACATGAGGTGATGGTCAGATTCATGGCGTTGTTATGGTCGGTGTGGAAGAATGAGCGTTACACCGAGGCCTGTACTCTGGAGCGGGATCGATTTGGAGGTGGAGGGTCCGTCATGGTCTGGGGCGGTGTGTTACAGCATCATCGGACTGAGCTTGTTGTCATTGCAGGCAATCTCAAAGCTGTGCGTTACAGGGAAGACATCATCCTCCCTCATGTGGTACCCTTCCTGCAGGCTCATCCTGACATGACCCTCCAGCATGACAATGCCACCAGCCATACTGCTGGTTCTGTGCGTGATTTCCTGCAAGACAGGAATGTCAGTGTTCTGCCATGTCCAGCGAAGAGCTCGGATCTCAATCCCATTGAGCACGTCTGGGACCTGTTGGATCGGAGGGTGAGGTCTAGGGTCATTCCCCCCAGAAATGTCCGGGAACTTGCAGGTGCCTTGGTGGAAAAGTGGGGTAACATGTCACAGCAAGAAATGGCAAATCTGGTGCAGTCCATGAGGAGGAGATGCACTTTAGTACTTAATGCAGCTGGTGGCCACACCAGATACTGACCATTACTTTTGACTTTGACCCCCCCCCTTTGTTCAGGGACACATTATTCAATTTCTGTTAGTCACATGTCTGTGGAACTTGTTCAGTTTATGTCTCAGTTGTCGAATCTTGTTATGTTCATACAAATATCTACACATTTTAAGTGTGCTGAAAATAAACACAGTTGACAGTGAGAGGACGTTTCGTTTTATTGCTGAGTTTACATGATACTACAAAGTACTTGGACACCTGCTTGTCGAACATCAACAAATCATGGGCATTCATACTGTATAGTGTATTTGATTTCTCCAAAAGCCTTTGATCGCAAGTCATGAATACAGTATTCATTACACAACACACAGACACACACACACACCAAAAGAGCTTGGATTGGGGCTTCTGTCACTTGCTCACGCTCTAAAATTCACAAGCTTGGGCAGCCTGAATAAAACAACACAGAAACATAGTTGTTTCCCGGGTGCCAGTGTGTTAATGCATTCAGCAATGCTCATCATCGACTTAAGCTGGCTTAATCAGAACCTGACGAATACCATGCATCAAAAGTTTATGTTAAGGAGAGTGTATTCAGGAGAGAGGACAATCCTTCCCTGAGGCAGACCCAAACAATCCCTTTAGGTGCTGGAATTTTCTCTTTGGGGTTCCTGGCCCCAGTCAGGAATGCTTGAGTGAGTTTGGGGAATTTCATAAACATGTACTTAACGGCATAAACCATTTTATTTGCTTTATGAAATTGGGGACTTGAAATTGGGGAAGGAAGGCATCCTGAAATAGACCAAAGTGGGAGACGAAACCATATAGGAATGGAATGGCTGCTGGGACACCGGCTAGCTAGGGAACAGACACAAAACTGAGGTTAACAACCTTTACTTTAGGATCCAATCTGCAGTCACTGTCTGGAGTGCCACATGGGAGAACATTCCAGAACTCTGCAGCCATGGCACATTCCAGAAGCTCGCTGCACTGTTTCCAAGATTCCTGCAACGCCGCAACCAAGATCTATGTGTGTGTGTGTCAGCGATGTCGCAGAAGGCTATACCTGTCAATTTCCTCTCTTTCAACACCACGCCCCCCCCCCCATCCCCAATGTAAAAGCATCAGTGAGGATCTATATGCAACACTGTATATTAGGCTTCTTAGTGCATATGTTAGATCACTGAATCACAGCAGTCAGCTCTCGCAGTATAAAACACATCCAGTTAAACAGCACATAGCTAGATGCTTACATTTTAAATAACCCTCCAGTGAAACCATGTGTGGGCTAGTAATAATGTTTTCTTGCTGTTTTATATTGCAAGTTGTTTGGTTGCGCTACACATCCCAAAATATTGGTTGGTGTGTGTGTGGTGTGTAGTTGTGTGTGGTGTGTGTGTGTTAGGAAGTGTGTTAATTAGGCGTTCATTTGTGTGGGTGGTGTTAAATCAGTGTATTTGAGTATGTATATGTGTATGAGTGTGTGTAATGTGTATCTGTGTGTGCATGTGTTAGTCTCTCGAACCAGACATCTTAAACTGAAGCGTTCAAAAATTGCGAAAGTAAGCCGCCTGGCTCGAGAGACTAACACATGGACACACAGATGCACATTACACACAGATACACACACACACTCAAATACACTGATTTAACACACGTACAAGTTCCGGAGTAAGTACGGACCTGGGAGGAGTCGGAAATGGGAAGCGTGTAATAAATTCTGGCATCACTGCCTTTCCGCTTATTGCCCTAGCTTAAACATCCACCGGACACAGAGAGGAACTAGTAGCTAGCAAGATAGACATCACGAAGGTTGTTTTTAATGCCTGCATTTTGCAAGTGCCTAGGGTTTCAGTAATGACTGGCTATGCCATGTTATAACCTTTGTATGTACTGTATGTGTGTATGCATGTTTTCCAGACTGGCTGTGGGTTTGGGTAATAACAGTTTGTTGTAATTTGTATATTTATGCTCCTCAGACTTTTGGGGACAGTATGAGCCTGTACCTGCTGTTCTGGTTACCTGATTATGTCATGTTATAACATCTGTATGTATGCTACCCAGACTGGCTGTGGATCAGAGTGTTCTGCTGAATATGAGGATGGAGGTTGTGGGGGAATTGATACAAGAATTGTTCCACTGCACCAGGGGACTGAGAAGGATAAAAAAAGAGACACCTTCACATGCCATGTTTTCTCCATGCACCATTATATCATCCTGTACAATAACGTGTTTTTTGTACATGCTCTCTGTTGTATTTGATCATGGATGTCAAACTCAATTCCTGGAGGACCATGTGTCTGCTGGTTTAGGCTATTTCTTTTCAATTTGAATCCAATTAAACTTCCCGCACAGTCTTCTTATTGCTCAGCATTGAAGAAAATGTTACCTTTTCTCTCATCTATAACTATCAGGGAGCTTGAAAGAACAGGCTGAGTAGGCGGGGAGCTTATATTCATGAGCTTGTCTTGACTGACAGTTGTTTGAAACACCATTGTGGTCGCTGCCAGGTAAAAAAGGTAAACAATGGGCCACATGTCATTCCCGAGCCTAAACAGTATGACTCAAACCATTTTCTCTGCCAAAATGTTCTCATGGTCAACAGAGCTGATCATGAACTGCTGGATATCAGACAAAGAGCATCAACACACAATTGAGGTTCAATTTTTTTGTAACTAATTACAGAATACAGTTCACTGATACACTTCTTCACAATGATTAGTAAAGCCGGAGTCACCTTAGAAGCCTAGACATATGGGAATGTACATGAAAACACCATGAAATAAGTGTACTAGACAATTTATTGGTGCCTCTGCATTAGCATTATCACTGAATAAAAATATAAATGCAACATGTAAAGTGTTGGTCCCATGTTTCATGAGCTGAAATAAACTCTCCCATAAATTTTCCATAAGCAGAAAAATCGTACTTCTCTCAAATTTTGTGCAGCAATTTGTTTACATCCCTGGTAGAGAGTATTTCTCTTTTGCCAAGATAATCCATCCACCTGACAGGTGTGGCATATCAAGAAGCTGATTAAACCGCATGATCATTACACAGGTGCACCTTGTGCTGGGGTCAATAAAAGGCCGCTGAAATGTGCAGTTTTGTCACACAACACAAAACCACAGTGCAATTGGCATGCTGACTTCAGAAATGTCCACCAGAGCTGTTGCCAGAGAATTGAATGTTCATTTCTCTACCATAAGCCGCCTCCAAAGTCATTTTTGAGAATTTGGCAGTACATGTACGTCCACAGCAGCGCCTCTTCAACCTCAGGAGGCTGAAGAAATTCGGCTTGTCACCAAAAGCACTCACAAACTTCTACAGATGCACAATCGAGAGCATCTCGTAAATAATGCACAGGAGCATGAACAGCCTCAATTCATCGGACATAGACTCTACAAGGTGTCAAAGAATTTCGCAGGGATGCTGGTATGTTGACTCCAATGCTCCCACAGTGTAGTCAAGTTTGGCTGGACTCCTTTGGGTGGTGCCCATTCATGATACCACACAGGAAACTGTGAGCGTGGAAAAAACCCAGCAGCGTTGCAGTTCTTGACACCAAACCTATTTAAACCTATTTAACCTGGTTCTCATCACTATACCCCATCAAAGACACTTAAAGACCTTAAAATTCTTGTCTTGGCCATTCACCTCTGAATGGAACACATACACAGTCCATGTCTTAAATTGTTTCATAGGTTTAAAAATCCTTATATTAACCTGTCTCCTCCCCTTCATCTACACTGATTGAAGTGAGATTTAATAAGTACATTCAATAAGGATCATACTATTCACCTGGATTCACTCATGCGTCAGTCTGTCATGGAAAGAGCGGGTGTTCTTTATGTTTGTTACACTGATTGTATATCTGCATAGATAGAATGTTCTGACCTTCAGAAAAGTCACTCATTAAAATCTGTCCTCTCTCAATTCTTCTACCAACTTACTATGTCAACCTCTCTTCTTTTCCCATCTCTTTTCTCTTATTCATGTCTCTTGCTACTGATCTACACAAGACACAGCCCAACAGGGGCAGCTGTTTGCTCATCCCTCCCCAATCAGTTACATGTCAATGTCTGCTTTATAACTCAAAACCAGACTTGGCTGGAAAAAACGTTCTTTGCAGTATGGTATTGCTCTTTGTGTTGACAACCAAACAGTGGGGTGCAATCTTGAATTGATAGGACGCGATAGCATCACTCAGCGAGAGTACCATACTGGTCGGTGTCTTTGTTGTGTGACCCACGCAGGTGGCTGTGGCTTGAAAATGCAAACAGACAGCCAGTGTTACCACACACAATCAGCCCTCTCTCCTGACTGTTTATAACTACACATCAATTTGATTCCCCCTCCCAACCGTTCTATCAGAATGAAAGGCCAGAAGTCTTCCAAGAGATGATCTCACAATCTATTTACCAGAAGGCCCCAAAAAACCACCCACAACCAGACGCGGGTGGCCATAGGTGTCGCTCAAGTGGAAATTAGATTAAGGGAAATTAAATAAGAGTAGTAAAAGTGCATTCACAGAGGAGGGTTGGGGCTTAATGAAGCCAGGGGGCAGCTCTCTGGCTGAGAGGCTAATCAGGTCAGTCTGGTCGGGCCCCATCCCCAGGCCCTGGTGGCCAAGATGGATTATAATATCCAGAGGTTGTTTAGTTGTGCATCTGTATGGAGGTGGGACACACATCAGTCAAATTCACTCTAGTAGGGAATGATAGATGCGATTGATCTGAAGTTTGTGTCTTATTCGATCATATTGATGATGCGATGATTGTATTATTTGTTGTCCCTGTTTGCAGAATCAGCGTAGCTAGACCATAACAGCAACATGTGGGTACATAGTCAAAACACGTAAGTTCTGACTCAGGACCTGTTTGCAAAGCAGAGCTGCTCACAGACCTTTTGGTGTGCTCAGGCATGTGTTGAACTTTGAGCTAACAGGTGATATGGCATTTAAAGTTTGGAATGAACAGCTTACAGTTGAAGCTCGGAAGTTATACATACACTTAGGTTGGAGTCATAAAACTCGTTTTTCAACCCACTCCACAAATTTTCTTGTTAACAAACTATAGTTTTGGCAAGTCGGTTAGGGACATCTCTTTCATGCCATAACAAGGAAATTTGTTTACAGACAGATTATTTCACTTATAATTCACGTATCACAATTCCAGTGGGGTCAGAAGTTTAACAACACTAAATGACGTGTGCAATTAAAACAGCTTGGAAAATGTCCAAGAAAATGATGCTCATGGCTTTAGAAGCCTTCTGATATTCTAATGGACTCATTTGAGTCAATTGGAGGGTTGTACCTGTGGATGTATTTAAAGGCTACTTAAACTCAGTGGCCTCTTTGCTTGACATCATGGGAAAAACCAAAAGGAACATCAACCAAGACCTCAAGAAAAAAATTGTAGACCTCCACAAGTCTGGTTCTCATAATTGGGAGCAACTTTCCAAATGCCTGAAGTACACGTTCATCTGTTAAAAACAATAGTACGCAAGTATAAACACCCATGGGACCCCGCAAGCCGTCATATAGGAAGGAGACGCGTGCTTCTCCTAGAGATTAACATTACTGTGAATTGAAATGTGCACAATCAATCCCAGAACAACAGCATAGGACCTGTGAAGATGCTTGCGAGGAAACAAGTACAAACAGATATCTAAGCCACAGTAAAACGAGTCCTATATCGACATAACCTGAGCGCTCAGCAAGGAAAAAGCCACTGCCTCCAAAACCGCCATAAAAAAGCCAGACTACGGTTTGCAACTGCCACATGGGGTCAAAGATCGTACTTTTTGAAGAAATGTCCTCTGGTTTGATGAAACAAAATAGAACTGTTTGGCCATAATTTACCATCAATATGTTTTTAGAGGGAAAAGGGGGACGCTTGCAACCCGGAAGAACACCATCCCAACCGTGAGGCACGGGGGTGCAGCATCATGTTGGGGTGCTTTGCTGCAGGGGGGATTGGGTTGCACTTCAGCAAAATAGATGGCATCATTGAGGGAGGAAATTATGTGGATGGAAAATTATGTGGATATATTGAGCAACATCTTCAAAACAATCAGTCGAGGAAGTTAAAGCTTGGTCGCAAATGGGTCTTCCAAATGGACAATGGACCTAAGCCATACTTCCAAAGTCTGTGCAAAATGGCAACAAAGTCAAGGTATTTGGAGTGCCATCACAAAGCCGGCCTCAATCCTTATAGAACATTAGTGGCAGCACTGAAAAAGGGTGTGCGAGAAGAGGCCGACATACCTGACTCAGTTCCTCCAGCTCTGTCAGGAGGAATGGGCCAAAATTACCCAACGTATTTGGGAAGCTTGGTGGAAGGCCTACCCGAAACGTTTGACCCAAGTTAAAACAATTTAAAAGGCAATGCTACCAATTCTAAGTAGTGTATGTAAAACTTCGGACCCACAGGGGAATGATTGAAAGAAATAAAAGTGAAATAATAATTCTCTCTACTATTGATTCTGACTTTTCACATTCTTAAATGGAAGTTGGTGATTCCTATTGAGACCTAAAACATGGAATTTTTACTTGATTTGAAATGTCAGAATTGTGAAAAAGTGAGTTTAAATGTATTTCTGGCTTAGGTGTATGCTAAACCTCCGACTTCAATGTAACTGATATTGCGCGTTTCAGATTTACTGCCAACCTGTTAGCCATGTTAGTGTTAATTAGTGTAATATTTGTTCTCTTGTGTGAGCCTTTTATGTCTGTAATGGTTTCATGTCCAGTGGAACCGAGTCTGTGATGGGGTCGTTGATCCTCAGTGGACACTAGGCCTGACCTTGGGTTTGGGATTACTTCCAGTATGGAGACCAGTAACTCTTAAGTGCCCCAACTCCATTAGTTGCCCTAATCACTTTCTTTTTTGACGCACTCTCAGGATTGACCTTCAACCTCGTCTGACCACGCAAGGTCAAGGTCTGGTTCAGCCAGAGTACATATTAGCATGCAGGTGGAGGCTAAAGGGGATGATTACCAGGGAACAATGTTCTGGAGGTGCCTTCCTATTCCCAAACCAGACTGCTATTACCATGAGGATGTGTACGGTCGCTCTGTTCTTCTCAGTATTGTTACGCATGCTCCTTGAATCATGCACATGCCAGGTGAGAAGCACAATGATATCGTTTTCTATGTCAGATGACACAAAACAGGAAGGAACATGAGTCCTTGGGCTGAGAAGGGGGGAGAGGGAAACAATGAAAAAACCAAAATAGACTAAAGTTTCAGAGCTGAAATGTTTAGCCCTTCGTAAATACCAGACTGATTCTTGCAATATCCGTTGCACCCAACGTCATTGTAAGCTTGCAGATACCAGGCGGCTTTGCAAGGTTAAGAAATGTCTGCCCCTCATAACCAATTACAGTTTTAGTTTTATTGATTAGGGTTTTTAACCTTTGTCTTAAAATGACCACTTACCAGTGAGCTCGGGGCCATTGCGTTATGTAATGGAGATGGTCAGGGATAATGACATGTCTGTGGCCTGATTCCCTATTCTCTAATTGAGTGACCCCCGGCGTCATGTTTTCACTCCTATATGCTTCAAGGGAACCTCATGGAGGCTTTGTGAGAGCTCTATTGATTGGTAAGCCCTTATTTATCAGCTCATCTAAGAGGTGTTACTTGACAGTCCATTATATGTCAGGATAACCAACTTGGTCATCACGTAATGATTAATCACTGATCTAACAGAGCGGTTGCTCTCTGTTTACTGTCCATGAGAATGACATGTACACATTCATGTGTACTGTTCATTCCTTGTTGTACTAGCCATATTGCTGTCTTGTTTTTTGACTTTAAAAGCAACCACTCAGACTTTAGTGTAGGGTTTACATTGCCTTTAGTAGCTTATTAAAGTACAAACATTAGTAGATCACACATCTGTAGCAGTACATTAGTAGTTATTGAGTACACATTAGTAGAACACACATTCTGTAGCAGTACATTAGTAGGTTATTGAGTACACATTAGTAAGAACACACAGGTAGGCAGTACATTCAGCAGGTTATGAGTACACACTTAGTAGAACACAATGTGTTAGCAGTTACATTAGCAGGTTATTGAGTCACATTAGTAGAAAACACATCTGTAGCAGACATTAGTAGGTTAATTGGAGTACACATTAGTAGAACACACATCTGTAGCAGTACATTAGTAGGTTATTGAGTAACATTGTAGTAGAAACACACATCTGTAGCAGTACATTAGCAGGTATATTGAGTAACACATAGTAGAACACACATTGTGTAGGCCAGTACATTAGCAGGTTTATTGAGTACACATTGTAGAACACAGCATCTGTAGCAGTACATTAGCCAGGTTATTGTAGTACCGATGTAGGTCTATTGAGGACACATAATTTTACAATAACAACCTGGGAAGTATCACATAAATCCAGGTCTTCAACCTGTTTTAACCTCACCATATCATGATTTAAATTTATTCCCAAAGCCCAATTAAGTATTTTTGACTAAGAGGATATTTCAAAACAACTTATAAAATGGGGTGGATTATGAGTCAAGTCAATGCATTTGCACTTAAGTTGAAATAGAGCCCAAATGGTTTTCAGGTCATGCTTTGTTGTTTCTCCTGATCCTCAGATAGCGATGCATTATGATTGATAATATGCAGAGGATTTCATAACTCTGTTACGAATTTGCTGTTGGCCGCTAATTGAAGTGTGTAGTCCTATGGGCACACAGAGGGGCCAGTCACATAAGTTGCTCATCAACCTTCTGTTGACTGGTTTCCATTTCGTCCAATTCATCATACAGGCTTATACTTCCCATTATACTATTTAAACAGCCTTTGCCTTTCCTAGCAGAGAGCATATTTTTTTACGGCTTAAACCTGTCACCCATTAGAGACAGCTGTCTTGGAATCTGACCAGTGTGCCTCTGAGGAGCTCAGCCCAAAAAGCATTTTAGCACTGCTGAGAAACTATTTTTGTTGGGTTGTGCACATGTCTCACACATGTAAATCAAAACTCCACATGCAGGGAATGGGAACCCCCTCTGCCCCCTGGTGTATCACTCTAAACACACACAAAGCAACTTCTCATGTGCCAGGGTCGTGGAAAGTGCTCTCCCAGGAACATAATCGTAACCTAGCCACACTGCATGCCCTCCAGGACATCTACAAGCACCCGGTTGTCACAGGGAAGGACAAGAGATCATCAAGGACCTCAGCCTTCCATATAACCTACTGCTGTACACACCTTTCCTATTCAATACTTCATACTTGTCATGTACAAGGAGGTCGGTCAGCCACCTTAATTGGGGAACGTGGCGCTGCGTTGTAATGGCTTGGAGCGGAATCAGTTCCAGCCCAAATTATTGAGCCGTCTCCCCTCAGCAAACACTCCATGGTCTATACACACCATTATAAAAAACTGGTGGTTCGAGCCCTGGAATGCTGATTGGCTGACAACCGTGTTATATTCAGACCGTATACACGGGTATGACAAAACATGTATTTTTACTGCTCTAATTACGTTGGTAACCAGCAATAAACGCACCTCAAGGATTTTGTGACTATAATATAATCCAGGGGCAGGGCAAATGGGGGCGCACAAGTTTTATTTTTTGACACAAACCGTCTCGCCTGGCACCTACTACCTACCATACCCCGTTGAAAGGCACTCAATCTTTTGTCTTGCCATTTCACCCCTGCACACATACACAATTACATATCTCAATTGTCTCAAGGCTGAAAAATCCTTCTAAACCTGTCTCCTCCCTTCATAAAAACAAATAAAATTGTACTTGATCACATGCGCCAAATACTGTCCTGGAGGGCAGTAAGTTTGCCCCGTGTGATGCGTTCTGCAAAGACCTCACACCCTTCTTGGAGAGCCTTACGGTTGTGCGGAAGCAGTTGCCGTACCAGGCGGTGATACAGCCCGACAG
>NC_036868.1:30997759-31053617 GCF_002910315.2 Salvelinus sp. IW2-2015 | reverse complement strand
ATGCCGTTCTGTACCATCACTCATTCATATATCTTTATGTACATATTCTTTATCCCTTTACACTTGTGTGTATAAGGTAGTAGTTGTGGAATTGTTAGGTTAGATTACTTGTTGTTATTACTGCATTGTCGGAACTAGAAGCACAAGCATTTCGCTACACTCGCATTAACATCTGCTAACCATGTGTATGTGACTAATACATTTGATTTGATTTGATTTGAACTGGCCTCATAACAAGTGTAAATCGGGAGGTGCCGGAATTAAAAGTGAGTGCGAGAGGGGGTTCACCTGGAGCTCTGAGGTACAGGAACGCATAAAAAAATATTTATAATAAAGAATTGCATGCATGGCATCACATTTGCATCGTGGCATAGAGCAGTAGAGTATAGGCACTTACAGAAGTTGTACACATGGGGAACATTTTAGTAGCCTAGGGTCCGGGAAAAATGTGGCCATTTATAAACGCATTTCATGCAATTCTACATCATTTTACATGACTGGAGACTTTGGATTATTTTATAATACGCACAAATGATCGAAACGACAGGCTACTTTGACACTGACAAAGTGAAAATCTGAGATCAATAAAAGCGACCTTGAATCCATCAATAGCATAGGCCAAGGTGTGGAGACACATACAGTGCATTCGGAAAGTATTCAGACCCCTTCACATTTTTCACATTTTGTTATGTTACAGTCTTATTCTAAAATGGATTAAAAAATAAAATAAATCCTCATCAATCTACACACAACACCCCGTAATGACAAAGCGAAAACAGCTTTTTAGAATGTTGGCAAATGTATTATTAATACAGTATTCAGACCCTTTGATATGAGACTCAAAATTGAGCTCAGGTGCATCCTGTTTACATTGATCATCCTTCAGATGTTTCTACAACTTGGAGTCCACTTGTAGTAAATTCCACTGATTGGACATGATTTGGAAAGGCACACACCTGTCTATACAAGGTCCCACAGTTGACAGTGCATGTCAAAGCAAAAACCAAGCCATGAGGTCAAAGGAATTGTCAAAGACCTCCGATACAGGATTGTGTCGAGGCACAGATCTGGGGATCACCCCAAGATTGAAGCGGGAGACATATCCAGCTATGCCGTCCTCCTTGTCAGGCCTCTAACACTGGGCAGCCATTGCTACCATTGGCGTATTACATTTTCGGCTTTATGTAACGTTGCATAAAGCTGGAAGTAAATTATTGGTAATGTCTGCCTCCTGAATCCAAGTGTTTGACACCAGTAACTTTATGATCAAACTTTATTAACCTTTTCTCAATATAGGGGGTGCTGTTTCAACATTAGCATTTATCGTCTCCAAATTAAACTGCCTCATACTCAATTCTTGCTCGTACAATATGCATATTATAGTTATTATTGGATAGAAAACACTCTCTAGTTTCTATAGCCGTTTGAATTATGTCTCTGAGTGAAACAGAACTCATTCTACAGCACTTTTCCTGATATGGAGTGAGATTTCAGAAATTTTGGCCTCTGGTCCCAGGTCAGTTTTAAAGTCCCTGTAAATCCTATGAGGATACAAACACTGCCCATGCCTTCCTCTAGATGTCAGTAAGAGGTGACAATTTGAATGGAGTCGATTGCGCAATCAGGGCCAGTATAAAACGCGAAAGACCGGATGCACCGTTCTTTTCCTGCTGCGCCTCACGCAAGATGGATGTCGGACTCTCTCTCTTTCCAAGCGTTGGTTTAGCCACTTATATATCGCCGGTCATGTTTTTACTCGTTATAGGTGTTAAAAACATCATAAGGTAGTTAATTTAAACCGTTTTATAGCAATTTATATCCGTTTAGTGCGATTTTGAGGCATTTCTTTGTGATTCACTTTGAAGCGCCGGGCACGTTTCGGGGTCCCGGTCGAACGTTAGTGGGCATTTCGATGGACAAGAGGACATCTTTCGACCAAAAGAAGATTAGACCCAAGAAAGGATACATTGCCCAAGACTCTGATGGAAGATCACCTCACAGTAAGAAATATTTAAGATGATAAATCGTTGTTCTGTCGAAAAATGTTATACGCATATTTACGCATATTCCGCCATTTTTTTTTGGTATAGCTTCGCTTGGCGAACCCTGTATTGCACAGTAAGGATACTTTTAGAAATGTAAATCAGCGATTGCATTAAGAACTAATTTGTCTTTCGATTGCTGTCCACCCTATATTTTTTAGTCAAGTTTACGATTGAGTTAATTAATTACGCCAGATCACCCTGCCAAAAGGAGCCCGACATCTGCTCAGGCTAGTTTTGCTAGTATTCAGTCTTTTACCAGTTTTTTGTGCTAATATGCATATTTTCGAACAACGTCTATAGAGTGCGTGCGCGGAAGCGCAGGCTGGCGGTGTAGGTTAAATGAATGTTAGCAAGGATGGTCATCGGAAGAAGTCCTGACGAAGGTTAGGTGAAAAAAATTAATAGCATTGCATTACTATACGTTATCCTCTCTTTGGCTTGTGATCAATGCTCCGGTCTATGCACATGTGTATGGACTAATTAATAACGATTTATTGTGTCTTCTCCGTAAAACACTTAGAAAATCTAAATATTGTCTGGATTCACAAGACCTGTGTCTTTCGATTGCTGTAGCTGTGTATTTTTCAGAAATGTTTTATGGATATTTTGGTAATTGACGTCGGTCTCTGTAATTATTCCGGCTGCTTCCAACGCTATTTCAGATTGCAGCTGCAATGTAGAACTGTGATTTATACCTGAAATATGCACATTTTTCAAAAAAAACTATCCTATACATGAATATGTTATCAGACTGTCATCTTATGAAGTTGTTTCTTGGTTAGTGGCTATATATATCTTTATTTAGTCGAATAGTGATAGCTACTATGCAGGAAAAAATGTGGAGAAAAAAAGATGTGTTTTGCTATCTATGGTAGCTAATAGATTTACATATTGTGTCTTCCCTGTAAAACATTTTAAAAATCTGAAAAATGACTGGATTCACCAGACCTGTGTCTTATCGATTGCTGTAGGGGCTGTAGTAATTTTCAGAATGCTTTTCGGATGATTCTTTGCGAAATTGACGTCGGTCTCTGTAATTATTCCGGCTGCTTCCAACGCTATTTCAGATTGCAGCTGCAATGTAGAACTGTGATTTATACCTGAAATATGCACATTTTTCAAAAAAAAACTATCCTATACCATGAATATGTTATCAGACTGTCATCTTATGAAGTTGTTTCTTGGTTAGTGGCTATATATATCTTTATTTAGTCGAATTAGTGATAGCTACTCATGCAGGAAAAAAATGGTGGAGAAAAATAGTGGTGTCTTTTGCTATCATGGTTAGCTAATAGATTTACATATTGTGTCTTCCCTGTAAAACATTTTAAAAATCAGAAACGATGACTGGATTCACAAGATCTGTATCTTTCATCTGGTGTCTTGGACTTGTGATTTAATGATATTTAGATGCTTGTATTTACTTGTGACGCTATGCTAGGCTATGCTAGTCAGCTTTTTTACTGTGGGGGGTGCTCCCGGATCCGGGATGGTGACTCGTTAAAAGTTAATGTTCCAGCTACAGTCATTTTTCATACTTGGCCACTCTACTTTGAACTGGTTTCATCGAAATATCATCCAATTTGACAAAATACATGATTTTCACTGTTCGGAAGAGGTGAGAGGAGTTCCTAACTAATCAATGTCTACTTCAAGCCTTGTCAAAATTAGGTGGCAGGAAAGAAACGTGCAACTGAGCATATGTAGTACTGTACCTAGCTACAGTAGAATGCATGGCTGATTGACATTGGTTTAGGTAAACAGAGGGCATCCAAGAAGAAACAATAACTTCAGTGAACGCAAGGGAAAGGATTATACTGCAGTAGAGTTAGCTAACTAGCTAATTGATAACCAAAACATACATTTGATTAGCTAGCCGATTACTAATGGGTAGTGAGCATTTGATTTACACAAAATTCCTACCACTTTGAAGATGCAAAATATTTTTGGGTGAAACAGTAAAGAAATTAGACAAAAAAACTGAAAACTTGAGCGTGCATAACTATTCACCCCCCCCAAAGTCAATAATTTGTAGAGCCACCTTTTGCATAAATTACAGCTGAAAGTCTCTTGGGGTATGTCACTATAAGCTTGGCACATCTAGCCACTGGGATTTTTGCCCATTCTTCAAGGCAAAACTGCTCCAGCTCCTTCAAGTTGGATCGGTTCCGCAATCTTTTGGATTGAGGTCTGGGCTTTGGCTAGGCCATTCCAAGACATTTACATGTTTCCCCTTAAACCACTTGAGTGTTGCTTTAGCAGTATGCTTAGGGTCATTGTCCTGCTGGAAGGTGAACCTCCGTCCCAGTCTCAAATCTCTGGAAGACTGAAACAGGTTTCCCTCAAGAATATCCCTGTATTTAGCGCCATCCATCATTCCTTCAATTCTGACCAGTTTCTCAGTCCCTGCCGATGAAAAACATCCCCAAGGCATGATGCTGCCACCACCATGCTTCACTGTAGGGATGGTGTTCTTGGGGCGATGAGAGGTGTTGGGTTTGCGCCAGACATAGCATTTTCCTTGAAGGCCAAAAAGCTCAATTTTAGTCTCATCTGACCAGAGTACCCTCTTCCATATGTTTGGTGAGTCTCCCACATGCCTTTTGGTGAACACCAAACATGTTTGCTTATTTTTTTCTTTAGCAATGGCTTTTTTTCTGGCCACTCTTCCGTAAAGCCCAGCTCTGTGGAGTGTATGCCTTAAATGTGTCCTAAGGACAGATACTCCAATCTCCGCTGTGGAGCTTTGCAGCTCCTTCAGTGTTATCTTTGGTCTCTTTGTTGCCTCTCTGACTAATGCCATCCTTGCCTGGTCTGTGAGTTTTGGTGGGGGGCCCTCTCTTGGCAGGTTTGTTGTGGTGCCATATTCTTTACTGTTTTTAATAATGGATTTAATGGTGCTCCGTGGGATGTTCAAAGCATCTGATATTTTTTTATAACCCAACCCCAATCTATACTTCTCCACAATTTTGTCCCTGACCTGTTTGGAGAGCTCCTTGGTCTTCATGTTGCCGCTTGCTGATGGTGCCCCTTGCTGAATGGTGTTGCAGACTCTGGTGCCTTTCAGAACAGGTGTATATATGCTGAGGTCCTGTGACACTTAAATAAAGTCCACCTGTGTGCAATCTAACTAATTATGTGACATCTGAAGGTAAATGGTTGCACCAGATCATATTTAGGGGCTTCATAGCAAAGGGTGTGAATACATATGCACGCACCACTTTTCAGCTTTTTAAAAAGTTTTTTTAAACACGTTTTTTTCTTCATTTTAATTCACCAATTTGGAATATTTTGTGTATGTCCAATACACGAAATCCAAATAAAAATCCATTTAAATTATAGGTTGTTGTCACAATCGTTATAAGGAGTGGACCAAGATGCAGCGTAGTATGTTTCCATCCTTTTATATGGAAGAGAAACTTAAAGAACAAAAACAATAAAGCGAACAAACGAAACGTGAAGCTCAGAGTAGTGCTCACAGGCAACTATACCTAGACAAGATCCCACAAAGCACAATGGGCAAATGGCTACCTAAATATGAACGCCAATCAGAGACAACGATAAACAGCTGCCTCTGATTGGGAACCATACCAGGCCAACATAGAAATATAATTCACCTAAATAACCCACCCTTAATCACACCCCGACCTAACCAACATAGAGAATAAAAAGCTCTCTAGTCTGGTCAGGGCGTGACAGTTGTAATGCAACAAAATAGGAAAAACAACAAAGAGGGATGAATACTTTTGCAAGGCACTGTATCTAGCTTGCTGTTGCTAGCTAATTTGTCCTGGGATATAAACATTGGGTTGTTCTTTTACCTGAAATGCACAAGGTCCTCTACTCCGTCAATTCATCCACAGATAAAACGGTAAACCGAATTCCTTTCTCGTCATCTCTCCTTTTTCCTCAGACTTCTTTTTTACTTCGTTGGACTTTATATGGCGGTTGGAAACCAACTTTACGGTGCACTACTACAACGACTGGAGGGTGGACATCAGTTCATCTTTCAATCACCCACGTGGGTATATGCTCCTAAAAACCAATGAGGAGATGGGAGAGGCCGGACTTGCAGCGCATTGAGCGTCACAAATAGAACCAAGTTCTATTTTAGAACCAAGTTCTATTTTAGCGCCTGGCCACGCAGACGCTCGCTGAGGCGCGCGAGCAGTGTGGGTGCAAGGGTTGAATAACATGTATGTGCACATGCAACACGATACGCACGTGACGCGAGTGGTGTGATCAGCATGTACTTTGCTATGGGCTGAACAATGCTAGGTAGCTAGCTAGCATAAGTTGCTAGATACCAGATAGTAACGTTTTACAGGTTGCTGTTGTCTAATATGTCCTTCATTTTAGTATAGAAGGGTTATTCTAACATTTACAAAATGTACACTACCATTCAAAAGTTTGGGGTCCTTGTTTATCAACAAAAAAAAAATCCCCCGTTCAAAATGTTAGGGAGAAGCTGAAATCAAAGACAATACAGTAGGAAGATAGGCAGAAACTGCTTCTCCAATAGAAATCCCCGATCACACTTGGCTAGCTAAGCTCATGCGTAGAAACATGTCATCGGGTCTAACGGTAGTCTCGCTCCAAACTGCGCATGCGCATGTGCAATCTAAAGGCACCTTCGATATAAAAAGTTGTTTTCAATGAACATTAAAACCTGTCAGTTTGGCACTTTTTCAAGGTTGGAGTAATAACATGTTCAACTACTTAAGACATTGGCTCCAATCTAGGTTGTGCCTTTAGATTTAAAGAAAATCTAACTAAAGAATAATTTGTGCCGTTGCCTATAGGTTTACGTAGCTCCAAGGTCGGAGATATCCGAGACTAGTGTCTGTGTGGGTGTGTGTCTCTGTGTGGTCACCCAGCCATTTGATTGGTGTGTGGGAGTGGCCCTCCATTAAGACCTGTGGCTCAATCCATCTCTGTAATTACAGGGGGGAGTTAGGGTGAGGGTTAGAGTCTCCACCCACTCTGTACTGGTCTGGTTCCCCCCGCATGGTCCAGTGGTAGAGGGCGGGGTCTCTCTTTTTTAGGGAGTAACTGTTTGTTATTATAGATGCATTTTCTGCTTCATTCATTCACCTTTTTATTTGGCCTCAGAGCTCAGTCTGAGTGACTCTGCTTTGGACATACACACACACCAGCCTATGCAGACATGCATGCACATACGTATACACACATACAAGCATGTACACACTCACACACACCCATGTCAGGGTTAGGATGGTTCAGAAAGTGTCAGCATGTCATTTGTTACCACTGTATATCACACACACCAGAACTGGGCAGAAATTATACCTGGAAATGATACCAGGTGAACTACACTTACATCATGGATAGTGCAGACCGGGGCAGAAAATAGTTGTATTTTGTTCTTTATTTGGAAATACCAACTTTTTAAATACTCAAGGTAGTGAAATAGAGTTTAAACTAAAAGGTAACTATTTTCTTTGATATTCAAAGTATTTTGAAAAATCATATTTTAAGGTATTGAATATATGCAAATGATTGAAAACCAAAAATATATATATTTATTTGACGGGGTGACAAATATTTGATGAAGAACAGCTAGTTGAATTAGTCTGAATATACTGTCTGATCATAAGCACATGGTTTGGAGGGCTCTTAGATGTGAATCTTAATATGGCCTATAGCCATGAATGAAATACATGAGGGGATCACCTCAACATTAGAGTAGACCACTTTTGCAGCTACAAAATGACTAACACATATATTTTCATAACGAGTGAGACTTAAGGTAATATCGTAACACTTGACATACAGTTCTTATACATGTGTAGTAACTTTGAGTATTACAATAGCAACAGTGTTGTTACATAGGACTTTGAAATTACTTTATAATTGCATAGTAATGGAGTTATTACATTAGTGTAATGAGGAACAGTCACTATTCTTCTTGTGCACAGTAGTTACAAAAACTCTCAGCTCATTGCTATGCCATTTAAATGTAATTACCGAAGTATTACGTAACAACATGCTAATAACGTTGCTCCAAACGTAAATACATTTTTATTACACATGCACAAGAGCAGTGTAATGTTAAGTGTTACTGAGAATTCTAAAAGTAACAAAATATGGCTATTAAGTGTCAAAAGGAAACTAAATAACCCCAAACTGCCTTCTTGAATCAACTACAGGCAAGGTTAGTTTGTATGGTATTCTGAGTAAACAATCCGTTAAAAATTGGTATAGTGTGCGTTTGAAACAAGAACACACCCTCAGATGGACAAAGAGGTTCCAAGTTGTTTTTGCTAAGCATCCAACTTGCTGTTTGCAATGTTGACAAATGGCTTTGAATTACTCTGCAATATTTTAAGGTATCTTATTATTAATTGCAGCTTTCAGCCTTTTCAGTGGCATGTTGAAAGAGTCCTACAGTAGTTGAGCGTCACAACTTATTTATACTTATCTGTACAAAATATATTTGGTTAATTGGTTTGATTTTATTATGTACACCTGGGGCAATGGACATTCAGGACAATGGACATTTACAAAATGTTCAGACAGAAATGTATTTTGTAGATCCAAAATTTTCTACAGCTGGCCATGCTTTACACCTGGCTACCTCTACCCCGGTCAACTGCCCGCCACCCCCCACAGCAACTCGCCCAAGCCTCCCCCATTTCTCCTTCACCCAAATCCAGATAGCTGATGTTCTGAAAGAGCTGCAAAATCTGGACCCCTACAAATCAGCCGGGCTAGACAATCTGGACCCTCTCTTTCTAAAATGATCTGCCAAAATTGTTGCAACCCCTATTACTAACCTGTTCAACCTCTCTTTCGTATCGTCTGAGATTCCCAAAGATTGGAAAGCTGCCGCGGTCATCCCCCTCTTCAAAGGGGGAGACACTCTAGACCCAAACTGCTACAGACCTATATCTATACTACCCTGCCTTTCTAAGGTCTTCGAAAGCCAAGTTAACAAATAGATCACCGACCATTTCGAATCCCACCGTACCTTCTCCGCTATGCAATCTGGTTACAGAGCTGGTCATGGGTGCACCTCAGCCACGCTCAAGGTCCTAAACGATATCATAACCGCCATCCATAAGAGACATTACTGTGCAGCCGTATTCATCGACCTGGCCAAGGCTTTCGACTGTCAATCACCACATTCTTATCGGCAGACTAAACAGCCTTGATTTCTCAAATGACTGCCTCGCCTGGTTCACCAACTACCTCTCTGATAGAGTTCAGTGTGTCAAATCGGAGGGCCTGTTGTCTGGAACTCTGGCAGTCTCTATGGGGGTGCCACAGGGTTCAATCCTCGGGCCGACTTTCTTCTCTGTATACATCAATGATGTCGCTCTTTCTGCTGGCGATTCTCTGATCCACCTCTACGCAGACGACACCATTCTGCATACCTCTGGCCCTTCTTTGGACACTGTGTTAACTAACCTCCATACGAGCTTTAATGCCATACAACTCTCCTACCATTGCATCCAACTGCTCTTAAATTCAAGTAAAACTAAATGCATGCTCTTCAACCGATCGCTGCCTGCACCTGCCCGTCCGTCCAGCATCACTACTCTGGACGGTTCTGACTTAGAATATGTAGACAACTATAAATACCTAGGTGTCTGGCTAGACTGTAAACTCTCCTTCCAGACTCACATCAAGTATCTCCAATCCAAAGTTAAATCTAGAATCAGCATCCTATTTCGCAACAAAGCCTCCTTCACTCATGCCGCCAAACATACCGTCGTAAAACTGACCATCCTACCGATCCTCGACTTCGGCGATGTCATTTACAAAATAGCCTCAAACCCTCTACTCAACAAATTGGATGCAGTCTATCACTTTTGTCACCAAAGCCCCATATACTACCCACCATTGCGACCTGTACGCTCTCGTTGGCTGGTCCTCGCTTCATACTTGTCGCCAAACCCACTGGCTCCAGGTCATCTACTAGTCTCTGCTAGATAAAGCACCGCCTTATCTCAGCTCACTGGTCACCACAGCAGGACCTACCCTTAGCATGCGCTCCAGCAGGTATATCTCACTAGTCACTCCCAAAGCCAATTCCCCCTTTGGCCGCCTTTCCTTCCAGTTCTCTTTCTGCCAATGACTGGAACGAACTGCAAAAATCACTGAGGCTGGAGACTCATATCTCCCTCACTAGCTTTAAGCACCAGCTGTCAGAGCAGCTCACAGATCACTGCACCTGTACATAGCCCATCTGTAATATAGCCCATCCAACTATCTCATCCCCATACTGTATTTATATATTTATCTTGCTCCTTTGTACATTCATCTTCTGCACATCAATCACTCCAGTGTTTAATTGGTATATTGTAATTACTTCGCCACCATGGCCTATTTATTGCCTTACCTCCCTTATCTTACCTCATTGCACACACTGTATATAGATATTTTTTCTACTGTATTATTGACTACATGTTTGTTTTACTCCATGTGTAACTCTGTGTTGTTGTATGTGTCAAACTGCTTTGCTTTATTATTGGCCAGGTCGCAGTTGTACATGAGAACTTGTAATAATAATAAAAAAATGCCTGTCAAATAAATTGGAATAGTATAGGAAATTGTGTGTGCTCTATTCATTCTATTTCTATCTTCAACATGCAGTTTCAGATCCAGCCCTGGCATTAGTTGAAAGCAGCCAATCCAAACGTTTCAGAAAAGTAGTCTTCTTGAGATCTGTATTCAAATATACTGTTTAAGTAGTTGCTTCCTCATATTTGTATTCAAATAGTACAAAGACAGTTACTTTCTGAGATCTGAATAGTAGTATTTTTGGGGGATCTGTATTCAAATAGTTGTAGTCACCTCCAAAGTAACTATTTGTTCCCCTGTAAAATAGTTACTTTCCACAAAGCATAGTTAAAACTAAAGTTATCCCAGGTCTAACACACACACACACACACACACACACACACACCGCAGTGCTTGGCTGAGATGATGATGATGATGATCCAGCAAAGTGATCTTTGCTGTTGACTTTGGTGGCTTTGGAAGAAAACACCCATTCTGTGAATCAGAGGGATCTACATAAAACTTGTGGCTTGGAGGAACACAGAAAGAGACATCAACAATGTATCAAGTGTGTCAATGAGGAATGGAGAGGCTCCAGCAGCCTTGGGACGAAGTGAACAGAGCAGGGCACACTGGGAATGATGATGGCCAGATGAAACACACTTAAAACACTCTCCTGTTACTTTGTCAACACTGATGAAGTAGAGCTGTAAAGTGAAGGAATTTTAGGAGACGACCTGTGATATTTGGCAGAAAGCTGTGTGAGACTATGAAATAGGGATCCAGCATCTATTACTTATAGAGAGTCATGGGTAGTGCGGCTGAGGGAGAGATTAAACTGCTTTCTAGGTTGCTTTTGTGTCCAATAAAGATGACGCTCAGACAAGACAAAAAAAAATACCAAGCACTATTCAAACCAATTGAATTAGGTCAAGTGAACCAAGTTAAGGGAATCAAGTCAAGTCAATTGAATCACACTGAAGTGAACCAAGTCTTCTGAGATGGCCACCACATGAGGTCCAGTACACCCTATTACTCTCCTCCTACCCTGAGCTGAAATCAGAAAAAAGGAGGGAAATTTGGTTGCTCGGAAAAGCGTCTCCAGGATACAGAGGATACAGAGATACAGAGTGTGTTCTGTCCCTATTCCCCGCCTGTTGCCATTGCCAAGTGTCTAGAGATATTACGGGCTGTAATATTTGTGTAATCCATTTAAAGGAAGTAAACAGAGTCCTGCTTTTGGGTCTCTCTGGCTTTCCCCTCTTTTTTTCTCAGTCAGACTTTTCCACAGAAACAGGTATGACTGTGGATGAATGGGGACCCCACTTATCTAGCTATATGTCACAGACTTCTAGACTAGAATGTCTCTTAAAATGTAACAAGCTTTGGAATGAGGAAAACAAGCTATGAATTGGAAAAACCCAGTGGGTCAGAAGTTTACATACACTCAGTTGACTGTGCCTTTAAACAGCTTGGAAAATTCCAGAAAATGATATCATGGCTTTAGAAGCTTCTGATAAGCTAATTGACATCATTTGAGTCAATTGGATGTGTACCTGTGGATGTATTTCAAGACCTACCTTCAAACTCAGTGCCTCTTTGCTTGACATCATGGGAAAATCAAAAGAAATCAACCAAGACCTCAGAAAAAAACGGTGCCCCTGCACATTGACTCTGTACCAGTACCCCCTGTATATAGCCTCGCTATTGTTATTTTACTGTTTCTGTTTAATTATGTAACTTTTATTTTGTATTTATCAATTTTTTCCGTAACACTTATTTTTATTAAAACTTCTTAAAGCATTGTTGGTTAAGTCAGCATTTCGCTTGTGACAAATAGAATTTGATTCTATTTGGATATGCTACAAGGTTTTGGGAAATTCTCTGGTTAGTAGTTAAACCTAACAAAAATTAATCAGTTAGCAGAAGGTATTGGGTATGCCGATTTCCCATTTAGGGTGGAGCATCAGGTCTTTACTTATTCGGGGATAAAGGTCACACACTCATGTATGGCTCTGTTTTAACATGACTTCAAAATACTCCTGGAGCGCACTAAGCAGGATTTCCTGAGGTGGTCGTCTCTTCCCATTTCATTAGCAGGTCACATTAAATCTGTTAACATGACTGTACTACCTACCTGTTCCTAGGCCGTCATTGAAAATAAGAATTTGTTCTTAACTGACTTGCCTAGTTAATAAAAGGAAAAAATATATATATACACTGCTCAAAAAAATAAAGGGAACACTTAAACAACACAATGTAACTCCAAGTCAATCACACTTCTGTGAAATCAAACTGTCCACTTAGGAAGCAACACTGATTGACAATAAATGTCACATGCTGTTGTGCAAATGGAATAGACAAAAGGTGGAAATTATAGGCAATTAGCAAGACACCCCCAAAAAAGGAGTGATTCTGCAGGTGGTGACCACAGACCACTTCTCAGTTCCTATGCTTCCTGGCTGATGTTTTGGTCACTTTTGAATGCTGGCGGTGCTCTCACTCTAGTGGTAGCATGAGACGGAGTCTACAACCCACACAAGTGGCTCAGGTAGTGCAGTTCATCCAGGATGGCACATCAATGCGAGCTGTGGCAAAAAGGTTTGCTGTGTCTGTCAGCGTAGTGTCCAGAGCATGGAGGCGCTACCAGGAGACAGGCCAGTACATCAGGAGACGTGGAGGAGGCCGTAGGAGGGCAACAACCCAGCAGCAGGACCGCTACCTCCGCCTTTGTGCAAGGAGGTGCACTGCCAGAGCCCTGCAAAATGACCTCCAGCAGGCCACAAATGTGCATGTGTCTGCTCAAACGGTCAGAAACAGACTCCATGAGGGTGGTATGAGGGCCCGACGTCCACAGGTGGGGGTTGTGCTTACAGCCCAGCACCGTGCAGGACGTTTGGCATTTGCCAGAGAACACCAAGATTGGCAAATTCGCCACTGGCGACAGTTGACAGTGTATGTCAAAGCAAGGTGGCCAAGAACCCGATGGTCAGTCTGACAGAGCTCCAGAGTTCCTCTGCAGAGATGGGAGAACCCGATGGTCAGTCTGACAGAGCTCCAGAGTTCCTCTGCAGAGATGGGAGAACCATCCAGAAGGACAACCATCTGGTTGTCTCCTAGAGATGAACATACTTTGGTGTGAAAAGTGCAAATCAATCCCAGAACAACAGCAAAGGACCTTGTGAAAATGCTGGGAAAAACAGGTACAAAAGTATCTATATCCACAGTAAAACGAGTCCTATATCGACTTAACCTGAAAGGCCGCTGAGCAAGGAGGAAGCAACTGCTCCAAAACTGCCATAAAAAAAAGCCAGACTACGGTTTGTAACTAACTGCACATGTGGACAAAGATTGTCGTTTTTGGAGAAATGTCCTCTGGTCTGATGAAACAAAAATAGAACTGTTTGGCCATAATGACCATCGTTATGTTTGGAGGAAAAAGGGGAACGCTTGCAAGCTGAAGAACACCATCCCAACCGTGAAGCACGGGGGTGGCAGCATCATGTTGTGGGGGTGCTTTGCTGCAGGAGAGACTGGTGCACTTCACAAAATAGATGTCATCATGAGGAGGAAAATTATGTGGATATATTGAAGCAACCTCTCAAGACATCAGTTTGGAAGTTAAAGCTTGGTCGCAAATGGGTCTTCCAAATGGACAATGACCCCAAACATACTTCTAAAGTCATGGCAAAATGGCTTGAGGACAACAAAGTCAAGGTATTGGAGTGGCCATCACAAAGCCCTGACCTCAATCCTATAGAACATGTGTGGGCAGAACTGAAAAAGTGTGTGCGAGCAAGGAGGCCTACAAACCTGACTCAGTCACACCAGCTCTGTCAGGAGGAATGGGACAATATTCACCCAACTTATTGTGGGAAGCTTGTGGAAGGCAGCCCGAAATGTTTGACCCAAGTTAAACAATTTAAAGGCAATGCTACCAAATACTAATTGAGTGTATGTAAACTTCTGACCCACTGAGGATGTGATGAAAGAAATAAAAGGTGAAATAAATAATTATATCTACTATCATTCTGACATTTCACATTCTTAAAATAAAGTGGTGATCCTAACTGACCTAAAACAGGGAATTTTTACTAGGATTAAATATCAGGAATCGTGAAAAACTGAGTTTAAATGTATTTGGCTAAGGTGTATGTAAACTTCCGACTTCAACTGTATATATTTAGTATTTTACTAACTTTTTCTCCCAATTTCAACTACGATCTTATCTCATCGCTGCAAATCCCTAACGGGCTTGGGAGATTCGAAGGTCGAGTCATGCGACCTCCAAAATATGACCCGCCAAACCACCCTCCTTAACACCCACCCACAACCCAAGAGCCAGCTGCACCAATGTGTCTGAGGAAACACCGTTCAACTGATGACCGCCACAGGGAGTTGCTAGAGCGAGATGAGCACGTAAAGCCCACCCGCCAAACTCTCCCCTAACCCGGACGACACTGGGCCAATTGTGTGCCGCCCTATGGGACTCCCGGTCACGGCCAGTTGTGATACATCCTGGTATCAAAAACAAGTAAGTCAAACCATTGTTTATAGGGAAAATAAGATCAGAAGAGTGAATGTAAACGAAGGAAAAAACACACTACCGTCAATTGTGCCCAATAAAAAAAACACACAACTCCCCAAAGCAACAAAGTTTGACAACACTCCCATATTTTGGACCACCCCTCCCCCAAAGGAAATTTCGATCTGTCCCTTAGCAACTTCTGGGATAGCTAGCTAGCTCGGTACCTATCTAGCTAGCACCAATGCATACAGATTGAAAACAATGACTTGAAACTGCAGTCATTCTCAATATTCTTCGCAATGATTTTTCAATCCGTGTGACTATTATGGGCAGCCACTTGTTGTTCTCTTATTGAAATCAAACTTCAGTTCATGAAAAAATAACTAGCTAGCTAGCTAGAAAACAAAGCAATTCAGTCAGCTAGCTACCTAGTTGCTTGCTTGACCAGACGAAGTCAACCAAATATGAAAACTGTCTTATAAAATCAGAGTATCCAGATGATGATACCTAGTAGATCATTAATTAGCTAACTAACTAGCTATACTGAAACTGATAATGTTGTTTTCCTATGTTTTTGCAGATTTACGAGGAGAACATTATTTGTATCCATCAATAGCTAGCTTTTTTTCTGACTAGTAGCTCCAGAGCTTTGGGAAGTGTGTGTCTGCTTCGTCCGGCAGTGGCATGTAAGCAAGACAAACCTTTACCAGCATCATAACATACGTACCAGTGAATCACTGTGACATATGAATTAAGAGGGATAGTGTAATTACTACGTATGTATGTGTTAAATGATTAAGTTACGTGCAAGTCATATTCAAGTCCTGATGGATCAATAAGCTTATTTGACCTGTTAATTAGTCTTATTTGACGCTTCAAATAGTGTTATTGGACGGGTCAGATAATGAAACGAGTACTGACTCAAACAGCGTTCGATACATATGCACACACACACACACACACAATACACTCGCAGACGGACACATACACTCAACCCCTCCGCATTGTCTGCTGAATGAGAACCAGGCCACAGAGAGATGTAGATAAATATCTATGAGTTAAAGCTTAATCCTCACTATCTGTTTACCTATCTATCCTTTCAGTCTGATTTGCATGGGACCAAAACACAGAGTGAAGAGGAGGAAGAGGAGGAGCCAAGCAAAGTTTCTCACACACAACATTTCTGTGGTGTGTTATGTGCATCACAAGGCCTCTCCTCAACCCACTCCCCTTACTCCTTACCTCGTGGGACCCCCTAGGCCTATGGATAACCTCTTGAAGGAAAATGAGGGGAACACGGGGATGAAGGGAGGGACAGAGAGAGGGAAAATAGTCCCAAATACAGGCTGAATCAGAGAGGACTACTGAATAACCACAGAGCTCCCGTAATCCGTTTGGAGTCATGTGATCCTGTGACACAAACACAGAGTCAGGAAAAACAGCTGCTCTACATTCAGTACAGTGAGGAAATGAAAATAGGGAAAGATAGGAAAAGAATGGGAAGGAGGGAGAGAAAAGGATAGAGAATCTTCTTTGCCAGCGCTGTGGCTTGTACCAACCCTCCACCCAGTCCGCGGTGATTCAAATTATGCACTCGGACACTGACTCTGATCATTCACAGACTTTACTCTCTGCACAACGTCCTGTAATGTTGCTCATTACAGTACCTCTGCACATTCTTGCAAATATGCACCTGCCTTTTTATACCCCGCACTGTGTAGAGGAGTGTCAGATTAACTCAGCCACGCCAGACGTCAACCACAATGAGAATACACAAGGACCTCTCTTCACTGGCCAGAGAACAAGGGAAGAGGCAGGAGTCATTCTTCCCCTTTGCTCATCTCACACCTCGAGTCTACATAAAAGCTCCTCCTACTGTATCAGCTCCACGGCAACCAGTTTAACCAAATGGTGCTCAGATGGCCTGCCGAAGACATGGACACAACATGGTTGTGTCCAAGAGTGAGGATGACTAAAACAGAGCCACGGATTTGAAATATCAAGAATAAATGTTTGTTTGAGTTTAGGCCTCTAATCCATATTCCCTGTTTGTGACTGATTATGTAGCCTGTCATATTATTACATCCTTTTGCCATGACAATCTCCATTATTCATTCATCCTGTACTTTCATTACTTCACCCTGGTTATTTCTGTCACACCCTGATCTGTTTCACCTGTCCTTGTGCTTGTCTCCACCCCCTCCAGGTGTCGCCCATCTTCCCCATCATCCCCTGGGTACTTATACCTGTGTTCTCTGTCTGTCTGTGCCAGTTCGTCTTGTTTTGTCAAGTCAAATACCGTGTTACTCTGTGCTCCTGCTATTTCCTTTTCTCTGTTTTTGCTAGTCCTCCCGGTTTTGACCTTTGCCTGCCTTGACTCTGAACCCGCCTGCCTGACCATACTGCCTGCCCTGACCTCGAGCTGCCTGCCACCCTGTACCTCCTGGACTCTGACCTTGTTATGATCTTTTGCCTGTCCATGACCATTCTCTTGCCTGCCCCTTGGATACTAATAAATATCAGAGACTCAAACCATCTGCCTCCCGTGTCTGCATCTGCACCTTGTCCTTTTAAGAACTTAATTGCCTTCATAATTATAACCGTAGTTATAATTGTAACTATTTTATAGTTTCTTGCTTATAGCAAGTGGTGGCCCGTTAATAATTTAATTGTAATACGTGTACACAACTGTGTCCTTTACAACTGACTGACTGCATATATATAGTTACGCTCCATTGCACATCATCCATTGTAAATTGTTTATACATCCGTACCATGCATAGCCTCATTAATCAGTTTTTTTGCTATTTATAGTGTATGTGGATTAGAAAATTATTTGTGGATATATTCTGTCTGCATGACGTTTACTGTCTATACCCCAGTCTCAACGTCAACAGTGAAGAGGCGACTCCGGGATGCTGGCCTTCTAGGCAGAGTTGCAAAGAAAAAGCCAATAAAAAGAAAAGATTAAGATGGGCGAAAGAACAGACACTGGACAGAGGAACTCTGCCTAGAAGGCCAACATCCCGGAGTCGCCTCTTCACTGTTGACATTGAGACTGGGGTTTTGCGGGTACCATTTAATGAAGCTGCCAGTTGAGGACTTGTGAGGCGTCTGTTTCTCAAACTAGACACTCTAATGTACTTGTCCTCTTGCTCAGTTGTGCACCGGGGCCTCCCACTCTTTCTATTCTGGTTAGGGCCAGTTTGCGCTGTTCTGTGAAGGGAGTAGTACACAGCATTGTACGAGATCTTCAGTTTCTTGGCAATTTCTCGCATGGAATAGCCTTCATGTCTCAGAACAAGAACAGACTGACGAGTTTCAGAAGAAAGACCCGTTTAATCAGAACAACAGTTTTCAGCTGTGCTAACATAATTGTAAAAGGGTTTTCTAATGATCAATTAGCCTTTTAAAATGATAAACTTGGATTAGCTAACACATGCCATTGGAACACAGGAGTGATGGTTGCTGATAATGGGCCTCTGTACGCCTATGTAGATATTCCATAAAAAATCAGCTGTTTCCAGCTACAAAAGTAACTTACAACATTAACAATATCTACACTGTATTTCTGATCAATTTGATGTTCTTTTAACGGACAAAAAAAATTGCTTTTCTTTCAGAAACAAGGACKWTGCTAAGTCATCCCGAACTTTTGAACGGTAGTGTAAATATACAGTACTTGGCAAAAAAAAGGTTATTCTAATTCTGAAAGAGAAAGAGAGAGAGAAAGGAGAGAGAAAGCGGCAACAGAGAATTGAAAAAGAGTGAGGATCAGATTGTTCTCGGCATGTTACTTGCAATAGGATATCACGCAGTGCAAATGTGGACGTTGATAGCTTGCTAAGCGACCCAAAACTATTAGAACTATTATAGTTTTTACACACACTCACATGTGCGCACACACACACACACACACTAATTAAGAGGGGTCTGGATGTGTTTAGCTGAGTAAGTGCTCATCAGAAATGTTGGAGCTGGAGTGACATGTTTGCCTGACGCTGTTATGGTAGACACAAAAACAGGTCACACTATATTTGGATAATCCGGATGTTCATACTATCTGTTGATAAGCAACTGTTCACTAAGGTTAGGGTTCGGGTTAGGTTTAGAATAAGGTTTAGGGTAAGGGTTAATGTTAGGGTTAAGTTTAGAGCTAGTGTTAGGATTACTAGATAGTTAATCAAAATGTAATTTATAGTCTGTAGATGCTCTACAGACTATCCAAATAAAGTGATCCCCCAAAAACTCAAACATTTGCACACGTTCAGGCACACAGAAATACAAATGTGCGCAAATAAATAAATACAACTCCAACAATTACACCTCAGCTTTCCGTGACCTGGACCAACCAAGGACAAAAGGAATTGTAGCCTTTGACAGTGTCCTTTATGAATAGTTAATTAGTGAGCCCCTATGATAATACCAATGTGAAATTGTATACTTAATTCACAAACATTATGCATGTATGCTTTCTCACCTCAATGTTTTTCAATGTAAAACTCCATATAGTGCTTTGAGCTTGGAGTTGAGTAATGCAGTTAAAATCACTATAAAATACTGCAATGTGATGATGTACACAATGTAATAGAGTCAATTGTCCACGCCCCCATGGGAATCGAATTAGCATAATACACATTCCCCATCAAAATCCTCTGTTTAAGCTAGAGATATCTGTCTGCATCTCAATCCACAGCATCCGCCAATGTGGCCCTTCCGAATCTGCGGTGAAAGTTGTCAGAGCTAGAGCGGTGTTCGTAAGACCATGGTACATCCCGAAAGTCGGTCTTCTCACTGTCTGTAGCATCTGAACGGTTTGGCAAACTATTATGGAATTCTTTCAAAATAAAAAAATAAAAATGAAAATGAACAAATGTACAGAAAGATCAATGCGAAGGCCAAATTACAGAGGAATAACTTTTTGTGGCTATTAAATCCTTTCAGTCTGGAAAAACACCAGGTATATCAAGCCTTTTTTCATATACTCAAAGCTCCGTTGTTAGCTTGTTTTAACTACTCCTATAGAAACGGTAGTCTGTCAGATACTCAGCAGGAAGGTCTGATTTCACTTTTATTAAAACAAGACCCAGATGGCAAATATAAAGACCCAGTCCATCTTAAAAACTGGAGGCCTCTTACACTTCAATGGTGTGATGCAAAAATACTAGCGAAATGCATAGCACTCAGAATTAAAAGGGTTTTACCAGGTATTGTTCCTCCTGATCAGACAGGTTTTTTACATGGACAATACATTGGAGATAATATACGACAACTACTAGAAATAATAGAACATCATGAAACATCTAAGAAGCCAGGCCTGGTATTTATAGTGGATTTTGAAAAGGCCTTTGATAAAGTGAGCCTGGATTTTATTTATAAATGCCTGGATTTTTTCAATTTCGGTGATTCTGATATAAAATGGGTAAAGGTAATGTATAGCAACTAGGAATGCACGATATACCGGTGAGCATATCGGAATCGGCCGATAATAGCTAAAAATGCCAACATCGGCATCGGCCCGATGTCTAGTTTAATGGCGATGTGCAAAACTCATGTCAAAGCTGACGTGCACACCTATATAACGTAGGTAGATGATGTAATGACACCACGAAAAATACAGCGCTACACAGCAGAAACAACAACAAAAGCAGAAAAATACTAAGCGCATACTTCCAACAACTAACCAAGTTAAAGTCAAGCAGTCATTTGAAAGAGTAAAAACATTTCAGCGAGTTAACTAAAAGGCGAAATCTATTAACGCTAACATAATGGAATTCGTTGCCCTTGACAATCAACCGTTCTCTGTCGTGGATGATGTTTGCTTTCGCCGACTGGTCGAGCACCTCGAGCCCCGGGAACACTACCAATTAGGCACTATTTTTCAGATGTTGCCCTACCGGAGTTACACAGTATTGTTGAAACGCACATATATGAGCTACTTGCTATGGGCGTCACTGCTATTAGCTTCATGACTGACATTTGTACCAGCGATGTCAGCCCCATGAGCATGCTGAGACTGACAGCACAGTGGGTCGACGAGGATTTTGTACTAAGGTAAGCCATATTGCATGCTCAAGAATGTGCTGGTTCTCATACCGCTGCTGCCATTTCAAAACATGTTTGAAACTTGGAAAAATTAACACACTCCTAGGGCCATTCGAACAACTGACTCGAGAAATAAGCTATTCAACTGCGTCTGCCGCAGATGTGATACCCTCTGTCATGGCATTGAAACCTCTGCTCAACAAAACTGCCGACAGATCGTGGGGTTAAAACTTACAAAAGTACTCGAGGCTGTGAACAAGGGATTTGGTGGCATTCTCTCTGAGCCTCTTCACTGTGTTGCCACCATGCTCGATGCTAGGTTAAGGACCGCTACTTCGATGCAGAGACAAGAAAAAGTGTTTACGTGAAATGTTACACACACAGGTGGACAAGATGGAAACGGACACAGTGACAGTGCGCACCGAGGAAGAGAGGCCACAGACAGACAGAGCTGAAACTTCACTGCTTGATATGTATGATGAAATCCTGGTTGTGTCACAACTTCGGCCGAAGTTGATGCCTCTCCTTGTTCGGGTGGTGTTCGGCGGTCGACGTCACCGGTCTTCTAGCCATCGCCGATCCATTTGTCATTTTCCATTTGTTTTGTCTCGTTTTCCCACACACCTGGTTTTAATTTCCCAATTACTGGTCATGTATTTAACCCTCTGTTTCCCCCATGTCTTTGTGTGTGATTGTTATTTGTTCAGGTCGGTATGTTCCGGCTGGTTTGTACCGGGTGCTGTTTATCACCCATGCTTTGTGGCAACCGTTCTTTTTGCACTTTGTAAATTGTTTACTTTGTGCTGTCGAGTAAAGTGCGTTGTTTCACTCATCTCTGCTCTCCTGCGCCTGACTTTATACACCAGCTACACCCGCACACCTGACAGGTTGAGAATGAAACGACTGAACAAATGAACAACGAAACAGCAAAGCAAATAAGTGAAAGAAATAGGTTTTGATTATGTTTTACTGGTAATGGGGACATACGTAAATGACAACAAAATTACTTTTTGGTCAGTGTGGTGTGGTGTGTGTGTGTGTAACCTTTAACTAGGCAAGTGAGTTAAGAACACATTTTTATTTACAATGACGGCCTACCACGGCCAAACATGGACAACGCTGGGCCAATTGTGTACCGCCTATGGGACTCCCAATCACTGCCAGATGTGATACAGTCTGGATTCGAACCAGGGACTGTAGTGATGCCTCTTGCACTGAGATGCAGTGCCTTAGACCGCTGCATCCATGTGTGTGTGTGTGTGTGTTAACTATTTAACTGTACTAGAATGCTTAAAAGGACCCTAAGATGTTAAATACCGGGTATCGGTATCGTTTTTTTTGGCAAGGAAAATATCAGATATCGTCCGTATCGGCCAAAAATGTAATATCAATGCATCCCAGGTGTAAAATAGTAAATAGCGGTTACTTCTCAGAGAGTTTTGAATTGTCAAGGGGGGTTAAACAGGGTGTCCGATGTCACCATATCTATTCGTTATGGCCATAGAAATGCTAGCTATTAAAATCTGATGAAATAACAACATTAGAGGATTATAAATCCAAGGCTTAAAACAAAGGCATCCATGTATGCCAATGACCCAAGTTTTATATTAAGTCTGCAAGCTAGATCCCTGCAATGTCTCATTCAAGAGCTAGATAATTTTTCTGGACTCTCTGGACTAAAATCTAATTATGATAAGTGCACAATATTACATATTGAATCTTTAAAAAAAACTATTTTTACATTACCCTGCAATTTACCTATAAAATGGACTGATGGTGAAGTAGACATACTTGGTATTCATATCACAAAATATATAAATGAGCTTTCCACAATGAATTTCAATAGAAAAATAGACAAGATCCTGCATGTATGTATGGAAAAATTCCCCTGATTAACTCCTTAGTCAAATGAGTTAACTCACTTAACTCCTTTGACTAAGTGACTTTACTCACTTACTTAAGGCGCTGCCTACTCCTGATGATTTGTTTTTCAAATCATAAGAGCAAAAAATATTTCGCTTTTCAAAAGTACATTGCAGAGCTGGCTACAATTTCAATTTCATCCCCCTGAAAAGATAGAACAAATATTACAACAAATATAATGGCTGAACTCAAATGTGGTGGTTGATAAAATACCTGTATTTATGGGACAGATGTTTGAAAAGGGTACTTTGTTTTTAAATGATATTGTAAATTGTGATGGTAGAGTTATGTCTTTCATGGAGTTATCAGGATTGTATGGGAAGGTCTGCTCAATCCAAGATTACAACCAATTGATTACAGCATTTCCCCAAAAATGGAGGAGGCAGGTGGCAGCGG
The DNA here is from genome assembly GCF_002910315.2 of Salvelinus sp. IW2-2015. Classification (NCBI taxonomy): domain Eukaryota; kingdom Metazoa; phylum Chordata; class Actinopteri; order Salmoniformes; family Salmonidae; genus Salvelinus; species Salvelinus sp. IW2-2015. The sequence continues at coordinate 31,030,154 of NC_036868.1, read as the reverse complement.
GAGGAGGTAGGAAACTGGTCTGTCTGCCCAATATAAAGGATCAAAACTGGCAGAGGAATAAAAATAGCATAAATAGGAAAGTATACCAGTTTCATTTGAGGACCAGGATGTTGACAGCTGTCCCCCGGTGATACGTTGTGCAGACCTCACTACCCTCTGGAGAGCCTTATGGTTGTGGGCGGAGCAGTTGCCGTACCAGGCTGTGATACAGCCCGACAGGATGCCCTCAATTGTGCATCTGTAAAAGTTTGTGAGTGTTTTTGGTGACAAGCCGAATTTCTTCAGCCTCCTGAGGTTGAAGAGGCGCTGCTACAGTTGCAAAAACCATCAAGTGTTATGATGGAAAGGGCTCTCATGAGGACCGCCACAGGAAAGGAAAACCCAGAGTTACCTTACCTGCTGCAGAGGCTAAGTTTATTAGAGTTACCATCCACAGAAACTGCAGTCCAAATAAATGCTTCACAGAGTTCAAGTAAGAGACACATCTCAACATCAACTGTTCAGAGGAGAATGCGTGAATCAAGCATTCATGGTTGAATTCCTGCAAAGAAACCACTACTAAAGGACACCAATAATAATAAGAGACTTGCTTGGGCAAAGAAACACGAGCAATAGACATTAGATCGGTGGAAATATGTCCTTTGGTCTGATGGAGGAGGTGGTGTGAAAGTGTGGGGTGCTTTGCTGGTGACACTGTCTGTGATTTATTTAGAATTCAAGGCACACTTAACCAGCATGGCTACCGCAGCATTCTGCAGCGATACACCATCCCACCTGGTTAGCGCTTAGTGAGGACTATCATTTGTTTTTCAACAGGACAATGAACCAATACACCTCCAGGCTGTGTAAGGGCTCTTTGACCGAGAGTGATGGAGTGCTGCATCAGATGACCTGGCCTCCACAATCATCCGACCTCAATTGAGATGGTTTGGGATGAGTTGGACCGCAGAGTGAAGGAAAAGCAGCCAACAAGTGCTCAGCATATGTGGAACTCCTTCAATACTGTTGGAAAAGCATTCCAGGTGAAGCTGGATGAGAGAATGCCAAGAGTGTGCAAAGCTGTCAAGTCAAAGGGTGGCTACTTTGAAGAATATAAAATATATTTTGATTTGTTTAACACTGTTTTGGTTACTACATGATTCCATATGTGTTATTTCATAGTTTTGATGTCTTCACTTATTGTTCTACAATGTAGAAAATAGTACAAATAAAGAAAAACCCTTTTGACTGGTACTGTAAGTGGTCAATTAAATACATGTCAAAAAATATATAAATTGTTTCCTGATCTCTCAGATATAGGACAGATACTTCAAAACAAACTTAATTTAGATTTTCTTTTACTATTTCTTTTAGTAAACATTTATTTTACTACTGTTTATCTATGTACAGTGCCGTACAGTGCCGTGAAGTATTTGCCCCCTATCAGAATTTCTCTATTTTTGCATATTTTTGATACTGAATGTTATCAGATCTTCAACCAAAACCTAATATTAGATAAAGGGAACCTGAGATTACAAAAAACAACAAAAGGAATACTGATTTTATTTATTTAACAAAGTTATGCAACACCCAATTCCCCTGTGTGAAAAAGTAATTGCCCCCTTACACTCAATAACTGGTTGTGCCTCCTTTAGCTGTAATTATTGCAACCAAATGCTTTCTATAGTTGTTGATCAGTCTCTCACATCGCTGCGGAGGAATTTTGGCCCACTCTGGAACGCAGAACTGCTTTAACTCAGCGACATTTGTGGACTTTCAAGCATCAGTTTCCTTTCAAGTCCTGCCACAACATCTCAATTGGGATTAGGTCTGGACTTTGACTCGGCCATTCAACAACCTCAAATGTGTTGTTTTTTAACCATTTTCATACAGACTTGATTGTGTGTTTTGGATAATTGTCTTGCTGCATGACCCAGCTGCGCGTCAGCTTCAGTTACCAGACGGATGGCCTGACATTCTCCAGTTCCTGAGGCAGCAAAGCATCCCCAAACCGTCACACTACCACCACCATGCTTGATCGTTGGGGATGAGGTTCTTACTGTGGAATGCACTGTTTGATTTTAGCCAGACATAATGGGACGACCCCCAGGCTTAGACTCTTAAGGATTTTAAAGACTTCAGCATGGTGGTTGTGGACGTTTCTATAGCTTTCACAATTTCCTGACAGACAGAGAGCATTGGCTCACACTCACCCGGCTGTATGAAAATTCACAGCTCCTGGATCAGTTGAGAACAGATAAAAGCAATCAGGTACCATTAGAGGAGGTTATGCTCAGGACAGTCAAATTCAATGGTCTGTGTGTGTGTGTGTGTGTGTGTCTTTTTTATGTGTGTGTGTGTGTGTGTGTGTGTGTGTGTGTGTGTGTGTGTGTGTGTGTGTTTGTGTGTGTGTGTGTGTGTGTGTGTGTGTGTGTGTGTATGTGCATGCACATGTGTTGTGTGTGTGTTTGAGTACACGTGTTTTTATTGTACAGTGTGTGTATGAGTCCACCTGATAGGGGTGGGGTTCTTATTATTCCCCTCCCCGTAAGGAAACAGGATGCCACACCTAGGATGAAGTGGAACACCTGTCTCTAGAACACACAGAACTACATATAGCCAGAATCAAATTCCCTTTCCACCCGAAAAGAGGGAGATCATTCAGTGAGGGATATAGGGTTTCCCACACACACACAAGCACACACACACACTTGTGTGCACACACGGCGAACCCCCTGGACCTAAACGCCAGGCTGACACAGCAGGGTCCGCTGCACCTTCCCGAGCAGAACAAACACACACACACATAAAGAGAGCCTGTGTAGAAGCTAGAGCCGAGTCTTACACTGGAGCGAGGGAGAGAGAGAGAGGGAGCTAGATAGAGAGATGGTTAAGGAGAGGAGATCGAGAGCATGTGTAGAGGCTAGAGCCGAGTCTTACACTGGAGTGAGGAGAGAGAGAGAGAGGGGAGCTAGATAGAGAGATGGTTAAGGAGAGGAGATCGACAGCATGTGTAGAGGCTAGAGCCGAGTCTTACACTGGAGCGAGGGAGAGAGAGAGAGGGGAGCTAGATAGAGAGATGGTTAAGGAGAGGAGATCGAGAGCATGTGTAGAGGCTAGAGCCGAGTCTTACACTGGAGCGAGGCAGAGAGAGAGAGGGGAGCTAGATAGAGAGATGGTTAAGGAGAGGAGATCGAGAGCATGTGTAGAGGCTAGAGCCGAGTCTTACACTGGAGCGAGGGAGAGAGAGAGAGGGGAGCTAGATAGAGAGATGGTTAAGGAGAGGAGATCGACAGCATGTGTAGAGGCTAGAGCCGAGTCTTACACTGGAGCGAGGGAGAGAAGAGAGGGGGAGCTAGATAGAGAGATGGTTAAGGAGAGGAGATCGAGAGCATGTGTAGAGGCTAGAGCCGAGTCTTACACTGGAGCGAGGGAGAGAGAGAGAGGAGCTAGATAGAGAGATGGTTAAGGAGAGGAGATCGAGAGCATGTGTAGAGGCTAGAGCCGAGTCTTACACTGGAGCGAGGGAGAGAGAGAGAGGGAGAGAGGGAGGCGGAGATAGAGAGATGGTTAAGGAGAGGAGATCGAGAGCATGTGTAGAGGCTAGAGCCGAGTCTTACACTGGAGCGAGGGAGAGAGAGAGGGGAGAGAGGGAGGGGAGATAGAGAGATGGTTAAGGAGAGGAGATCGAGAGCATGCGCGAGTAGTGAAAAGAGAGAAAGAGAGAAGAACAAAGTTAGGGAGGGATCATGAAAGATCAAATATGTAAGAAAAAGACTCTCAACGTGTGACTAGGCTTTTGGAGAGTGCTGGGCCCATGCATGAATGAGACACTTCTTATTGCCTTTATTGAGTTTGTTGTACTCTCTGACATAGTGAGGTGTCATTCTGATGCTATCTCATCTATAGTATCTATTCATCAGTTATGATACTCCACTTTACTGTAAACTACCGTCCCAAGGTACTATTCCTTCTTATTACCATAAAACTATATGCTGTATGTGTCATATTTCCAGTAATGTCCCCCCGTTGAAACCACATTGCTGTCCTAATCCTAGATGAAATGATGATGCCAACATGTTGTGTGCGCGTGCGTGCGTGTGTACATGTGTGCGTGCATATGTGTGTAGCGTACGTGGGTGTGAGCGTGTTGCTTGACTCATAGAAACCCCAAACCATTTCCTAATTACACAGTGGATCTAGGCAGAGTCGAGACTTGGCTACCCAGCATGCATCATGTCTTACATAAATAGTGGTCTGACGGAAGGAAGCAGCTGTCAGGGTTACCATCGCTCTGGTCTGGACAGACGGTCAGTGTCATGTTAAACCCTAATTGTACCATAAGGCACTCCCACGTTTGGTGGTCACTGCTTTTTAGGGCAGAGAGAGCGGGGTGGAGTGTATGTGTGTGTGTGTGTGTGTGTGTGTGTGTGTGTGTGTGTGTGTGTGTGGTGTGTGTGTGTGTAGGGAGGTATGGTCCCTTACAGTGTCCCATACCGGAAGCCACAGGATGTGCACATTGAAGTAGACCACCAGGTACACCTATGACATCACAAAGCCTCCTGAAACGTACACACACACACACACACACACACACACACACACACGCACATGTTTTTTCGTGTGTTTTTTTAGCTGCTCACAATAAAGACAACTTTGGTGTATTCTACTATAAAAGATCAAGTGGAAACACACGCAATATATGTAATACACATGTAATATGCGTGTGCACAAACTGTTTCACACATGTATGAAGTCATTGATCATCTCTACGGGATGCTAAATGACAGCTTTCTAGGAATGCGTATGTCTAGAAACATTGATTGTCTAATTAGGTGAATATGAGGCTCCTCAGCCTGGATATGGGCTTATTTGCGGGACAACAGATGAGAATCTATGAAGAACGACCCCTTCACACTTAATTTCTAGGATGAATACAATGCGTAGGTGTAGAATGTATATCGTGTCAACAGGGGATGATAGCTCTTGAATGATGGCTAGCTATCTGTACGTATAGACGATCTAGTCTGGCTTCACTCTCCTAGCCGTATTCACTGGTGTCAGGGGATCTGTGCTAGCTTAGCCTGGTATAGCCTTGACTAGCCTGGGATGCTCACATCTGTTGAGCTCCTCAACACCTCATTACCTCACAATGAGCTTACTGACGCAATGAAGAAAGCAGATGATGTGGTGGGGTACTGAAAGCCAGGGATGTATAGGACTACTATAATAATACATGTGTACTGTATATCTGTCAGAGACAATAGACATGTTCAATATAGAAATATTTAGAGAGGAGCACATACAGGCAGTTACCCCAACTACAGAGTTTGCTGTAACAACTGACAGAGCATTTTCACATCATCCATCATACTGTAGAAACCTTTTGGAGAGATGACGCTGCACACACACACACACACACACACACACACACACACACACACACACACACACACACACACACACACACACACACACACACACACACACACACACACACACACACACACACACACACACACACACACACACACACACACACACACACACACACACACACACACACACACACACACACACACACACACACACACACACACACACACACACACACACACACACAGGGTGTGAAAAATTCCACCCAGTCAGAGGAGGGCATACCACAAGGAGAAGGAGTACATTCAGATCCATTCACTAGCATGGGCTGTAGTCTGTAAGTGTGTGTGTGTGTGTGTTTGTGTGGTGTACGTGTGTGTGTGTGTGTGTGTGTGTGTGTGTGTGTGATGAACCCAGTTCACACAGCCTGCCACAGAATGAGAGGGGGTAATAGAGTAAGGACCACGGACTCACTGACCCCCTTTTTTTAATGATTTTTTAATTTAACCTTTATTTAACTAGGCAAGTCAGTTAATAACAAATTCTTATTTACAATGATGGCCTACACCGGCCAAACCCTAACCCGGGCGCCGCTGGGCCAATTGTGCGCCTCCCTATGGGATTCCTGATCATGGCCAGTTGTGGTACAGCCTGGAATCAAACCAGGGTCTGTAGTGACACCTCTAGCACTGAGATGCAGTGCCTTAGACGGCTGCGCCACTCGGGAGCCCCTTCTGGCCCACGATGCCATCTTATCGCCACAGCAACCAGCAGACATCCCTAGCTTGCACAACTGTACCACAGCACACACACACACACACACACACACACACACAGGAAATTATGTCACTATGAGCCTTTTCACACTTACTACACTTTTTGTAAAAATACTGTTGGCTACACATATTACTCATATGTAAACTTGCATACTTGCCATGTCTCGACCGCTACCTCCGGAATTAGAGCACGACACTTGCCCGACAGTTGCCCCCCTTAAAAGCAGGGCAGTGTAAACAGAATTGTCTTGTTGAGCCAACACTCCTACAGTATAAATGGTAATAGCAGAGCAATGTTTTTGATACAGCTGAAATGTATAGACATTTCCCTAATATTTTAGACTTGTTTTAGTGAGTTTTTGCCTGAAATTGCAGTAACAGCCTGTTCAATTCTGTTAAATTCCACTTGAAATGATGGAAGCCCATTCCCGCCACCAAAAACATGTAGAATGTAGATCATACAAATAGGAGATGTTTATTTTCATTTGTAACATTGTGTGGTGATTTCAGAGGTGGCACCACAAGAAATGTTTTCCTGGGGCCCAGATTTTCTCCAGATCTGGTAGTAGGCTAACCTAACCAACTCCGGACACTAGTTGAAGCGTACGACATAGTAATAAATCAGCTGTAAAAAATGGTTTTATATGGGCTATGATATGTGCTATGATGGAACCATATTCTTTTTCTAATCAGGTCATATGGTTAGAAAGAGAAATCTGGAAAATCTCCTGGCCCTCGGGAGGATGAAAATATTAAAACCCTTTACGAAGACAACGAGACAACAACTGCGACTGGACAAAAAACGAACACAATAACTGACAGGGCTGAGCGCAATGTATGCTTGGTTGCATAGCGTAGGCCTTTGCATCTGTAATTAAAAAGATACTCAACACAGTATGTCATCACTATTGTGTTGATTCATTCCAGTTAATCATTTTGAATTCAAAAGGCCTAGCTAGTCTAGCCACCCGAAGTGTGGTTATAAACCGAATTTGATCAAATTCACATGTTCTCAGAACACAAATAAAATGGGCCTATTTTAGGCTATAAATACATACCGTAGGCTATAAAAACACGACGTTACGTTTCCTCTGGCCACGTCCAGATGGTATGAGAGCGCATCGGCTTTTCTATAGGATACCTGCAGCTGTCGTTGTTATAAGTTGGCTACAGTTGATTAGACTGAAGCACAGACTAATTGTTCACGTTGGCAAATCATGAGGCATTTTATTTAAAAAATGTGGAGGCGGGTGTGGGCTTTCATACAAAACAGTTTGTCGCGGTTAATTCACTTATACCCACATTTTCCAATCGTAATTTGCTTTTACCACATATAATGCTTTGCATGAAATTGATAGACATGAAGCATGGTTTGTTGTAATGTTGTAAAGGTAGGCCTACTGTACTTCTATATTCGTGTGAGAGGGATAATCGTACATTTTTGATAGGCTAACGTTACTTAATGACGACACGCTGTCTTGAATCTAAAACGTAACGAGTGTAGCCTACGGATACCCTTTAATTGTCTGTACATACAGTACAGTCTTGTGAATTGTTGCATTATTCAAAAGTGTTATATGCTTTGGTTTAATTATTCAATAGTGTAATACGTTTCAGAAGAAAAGTTTGTCACTCACCACGTTTCCATCCATAGTTGTTATGAGTGTAAAGTCATATCGTATTTTTTTTTAAACACAGCGAAAACTGTGATGGAACCAGGAAGTAAGTTTTACTAGAATTGTATAAATGCTGACAGATCATTTGTTCGTTCGACGTGGTGGAATCTTTTTGTGGCAGTAAAATGTATAATGCGAGAAATGGTGGTGGAAACACCTTTATGCACAAATATTGATAGAATAACCATCATATCAAAGTAAACTTGGAGTCACGTGATGATATGGTGTGTGGTCCTCCCACTACGACTCGGGAAATCATGCAGTTTATTAGGCTACAGATGAAATAAGTTATGATAAACTTCACAGGGTGGTGAAAGTGCACAGTGATCTTGATGCTCCTTTCCAATAATACCCAGTGGTGGAAAAAGTACCCAATTTTCATACTTGAGTAAAAGTAAAGACACCTTAAAAGAAAATGACTCAAGTAAAAGTAAAAGTCACCCAGTAAAATAATACTTGAGTAAAAGTATTTGGTTTTAAATGTACTTAAGTATCAAAAGTATAAATCATTTAAAATGTCTTATATTAAGCAAACCAGACAACACAATTATCTTATTTTTTAATTTACGGATASCRAGGGTCACAGTTCAACACTCAGACATAATTTACAAACGAAGCATCTGTGTTTAGTGAGTCCACCAGATCAGAGGCAGTAGGGATACCAGGGATGTTCTCTTGATAAGTGTGTGAATTAGACCATTTTCCTGTCCTGCTAAGCATTCAAAATGTAACGAGTACATTCAAAATGTAACGAGTACAAAGTACATTATTTTCTTTAGGAATGTAGTGGAGTAAAAGTAAAAGTTGTCAAAAATATAAAAAGTAGAGTACAGATACCCCAAAAAACGACTTAAGTATTTTTCCTTAAGTACTTTACACCACTGATAATATCGAGGGTCTTATTCTGGTGACATGATGACCGATGCTTGACTGCCATTTGACAACAACAAAAAATCTTGCTCATAATAATCTCATCATGTGGAATAGCCTACCCCACACTGTATCTGCGAGCTATTGGCTAGACCACACATGCCAAGACCAGAGTAGGCACATTTGCTATTTAATCGCAACCGTTTTTGTGACAAAATTATCAGTAGAGTTGAAAATGCAATGGAAACACATTAAACTTTAGATTTTTATTTGGTACATGAAAACGTAAGCGAAAAATAAAATGTTATGTGCACTACGTCATCACAGTTTTTTCCACAACAATTCTATTTAGTGGATACACACCACGGTTGGGGAAATGCACATATTTTCTTTATGTGGATTGTAGAATATTCACAGTTTGTGCTTACTGGCTAATGGCTACTGTGATATTTACTGTCAATTTGAGCTACGGACCAAGAATATCACATTGCTAGTCCCAAAGAAAGGCAAGGCAAGGATGTAATGTGAGTTGGAAAGTTGAATTCTCTAACCACCCTGCTCCTCAGACTGCTTCATATCTCATAGTGGGAATAGGGCTTTTGAGGGACCACTTCTATGGCAATCGCTTTGTATGACAACAAGCTGAGAAAGAAAACCGCTTATGCTTACTGTAATACTAAATCAGTTTGAGAAGAAAAAAACTGCAAATTCGGGAGGTGCTGACAGGTACAGAACTTAGAGACAGGGTGAGTAGAATCAAGTGGAGACACCACACTGTGCACAGACGTCATTTCAAAGTCTATTCCATGTTGATTCAACGTCATTTCATTGAAATGATGTGGAAACAACGTTGATTCAACCTGTGTGTGCCCAGCGGGGTTCCAGTTATTATAAGAGATCAGAACCCGAGCTTTCAACATCTGTCTATAGTCTTCACGGAGAACCATAAATATTATATAATGAGAGTATTGTCTGGAAAAGAGCGGTCGCTTATGTCTAACATGGAGGTTAGGTTATGATGGTCATGTGTAGGAGCCGAAGGATAGGAGTTTTTTTTTTATATCATTGATGATAAAAGGAGAATGTGATGAGAAGCTTTACTATGGAAACATACATTTCCTGTCATATGGTGCAAGGTTAAAGAGCAACTGCTCCTAAAAAAAAAAACTTATTCTTTTGAAAACAGCCTAGGTGGCATTGATATTCTTCAGAAACATTTATTCCAGTGACAGAATTGAATAGGAAGTGTAAATAGCATAGATTTGCGAGATGAAAGGAAAAAAAGGATACGTCGTTAATTACGAGTACGTCAGAAATCTTCCGGAGGGTTGGGTTACGGATGACTTACATGCCAATTTTTGCCAATGATGCCCAATTGCCCYGCGGAAACATGGTGTGGTCCGCCCCTTGCCATGTGGACATGTTGTCAAATCAAATCAAATTSTATTTGTCACATARGCCGAATGCAACAGGTGAAATGCTTTACAAGCCCTTAACAAACAATGCAGTTAAGAACATTGAGTTAAGAACATATTTACTAAATAAACTAAAGTAAAAAATAAATAAATACAAAAACACAATAAAAAAGACGATTACTAACATGACAGGTGATTACTAATAAGACAGTACATCACAACGGTTTAGTAATATCACCCTACCCTTCCTCGTTTTTCAGAAGAGATGCTTTTTTGTCATAGTCCTCTGACTGAAAGACCGGTTCATACTGGTATCTGAATTGGGAGAGACGTTGAACTCAGCGTTCAAACTATACAAGGCACATCTATTACTTTTGATAATCTTTTGTTGTTATTGAATGGTACTATCAATAGGGGGTGGGGGACCCTGTGTATTCTTCAAACATGTCAGGGAACCCCTGTCTTATACGGGACACCATACAGGAAGCTATGATGACTGACATGTTTGGCAAGGTGGCCCCAGCAGCGCTCTACAAAATGCTGATAGGTACTGTATCTCTACCGGCTGTGAATGACAATAGAAGATGAAAGACAAGTGCTGTCACATCCTGATCTGTTTCACCTGTCCTTGTGATTGTCTCCACTCCCTCCAGGTGTCACTGTTTTCCCCTGGTGTATTTATCCCTGTGTTTCCTGTGTCTCTCTGTGTCAGTTCGTCTTGTATGTTCAAACCAACCAGCGTGTTTTTTCCCCGTGCTCCTGCTTTTCGATTCTCTTCTACTAGTCCTCCCGGTTTTGACCTATGCCTGTTTTCTGGACTCCATTCCCGACTGCCTGACCATTCTGCCTGCCCTGACCTCAAGCCTGCATGCCGTTCTGTACCTCTGGAACTCTGAACTGGTTCTGAACTTTTGCCTGTCCACGACCATTCTCTTGCCTACCCCTTTTGGATTGTTAATAAACATCTTGGACTCTAACCATCTGCCTCCTGTGTCTGCGTCTGGGTCTCGCCTTGTGCCCTTATAGTACGAACTGGCCATGACAGACCCAGCAGACTTGGAACAGCTCCACCAAGCGGTCTCCCTGCAGGGAGCCGCCATTGGGAGACATGAGAAGTTGTTACAGGACCATCTGGAAGGGTTCCGTTCCTTGACGGAACGCCACAACCAAGGGTTTAAGGCTGTAATCGAGCAAATCAGGGAGTTAGCTCAGAGGCAGCCTGCCACCTCTGAGAAACCCCAACCACCCAGTCACTTTTTCCCTATTTGTGGCGAGTTTATACAGCCTACCCCGGGTCCCCGAGAACCCCGCTTACCTCCTCTGTAGCGAGGTGTGTCTGCATCTGGGTCTCGCCTTGTGTCCTTATAAGTGTAATACTTGCACATTACTTCTACAGTATTATGCGTAGTGTGGTGTATTCTGCTTGGAACTGTTACACTTGAAAGTTATCGAAACACTTTGTTTAGAATACCTACATAAGTTGAGCAATGTGCTCTCTTCTCATACTGCTTTTTCTTCTGGAGGAAGCTCTGAATGGGTCAGTAGCCGACAGATTGGTATGAGAAGAGTGCCATCCTCATGCATCTCACATCTGCCTGTAGTTATTGAACGCTGTCTYCTGGACCCATGGCTTGAGGAAAACTATTTCCTATCCAGTATGGAGTGTCATGCACTTCACCCCTCCTGCCACCTGACTGAACCTGTTCATAACCTGTAATACTGTACGTTATATACAGTATATGGAAGCGACTTCATCACCCGCTGAATTTCACCCAGAGAGCTGTGCATGTCAGTGTGTGGTTAGACAGCCAAATTCTTAGGTTTGGCCAAATAGACAAATAGAATGCCATTCTAGTTCTGGTTAAACAGTTGAAGTTGTACTCTACACACAACTTATACGGAACAAAATTTAAACGCAACATGAGCTGAAATTAAATTTTCCATACACAAAAGGCTTATTTATCAAAATTTTGAGCATTTCTCCATTTCCAAGATAATCCATCGACCTGACAGGTGTGGCATATCAGGAAGCTGATTAAACAGCATGATCATTACACAGGTGCACCTTGTTCTGGGGAGAATAAAAAGACACATGTGCAGTTGTGTCACACAACAGAATGCCACAGGTGTCTCAAGTTTTAAGGAGGCATGCAATTGGCATGTTGACTGCAGGAATGTCCACCAGAGCTGTTTCAAGATAATTTGATTAAAATATCTCTACCATAAGCCGTTTTAGAGAATTTGACAATACATCCAACCGGCCTCACAACCGCAGACCACGTGTAACCATGCCAGCCCAGGACCTCCATATTCGGCTTCTTCACCTGCGGGATCATCTGAGACCAGCCACCCGGACTGAAACCGTCTCAGGGAAGCTCATCTGCGTGTTCATTGTCCTCACCAGGGTCTTGACCTGTCTCACTTTCGATGGCCACTGGCACGCTGGAGAAGTGTGGATCATGGATTAGTCCCGGTTTCAACTGTACCGGGGCAGATGGCAGACATACGGCGTTGTGTGGGTGAGCGGTTTGTCAATGTTGGGATTAGTGGGGGTATGGTGGGGTTATGGTATGGGCAGGCATAAGCTACAGACAACGAGCACAATTGTTCCTGGAAGCTGAAAATGTCCCTATTTTTCCATGGCCTGCATACTCACCAGACATGTCACCCATTGATCCTGTTGGAATGCTCTGGATAGACGTGTAAGAGAGTGTGTTCCAGTTTCCGCTAATATCCAGCAACTTCACAAAGCCTTTGAAGAGGAGCGGGACAACATTCCACAATCAACAGCCTGATCAACTCTATGCGAAGGAGATGCTGCATGAGGCAAATGGCGGTCACACCAGATACTGACTGGTTTTCTGATGCACGCCCATAACTTTTRTTAAGGTATCTGTGACCAACAGATTCAAATCTTTATTCGCAGTCATGTGAAATCCATCTATTACTGCCTAATGAATTTATTTCAATTGACTGATTTCCTTATAAGAACTCAGAAGAAAGAAAAATTATAAGAAAAATCTTTGAAATGGTTGCATGTTGTGTTTATATTTTTGTTCAGTGTAGTTTTTGCTAGGTAAGTGTAGGCATACTGTCTTTATAAGCACATCAATACGATATTTACAGCAGAAAATGTTTTGTCTTTGTAACACGAACACACACATCGATATTTTGTTGCTAAATGTATCTACACTCAAGCTGGGCGAAGTTTGCGCAATGTCTACATGTAGCCTACACCTATAGGGATATTAGTAGTTCTGGGATTTGTCCCCTGGAAAAGATATAACAGCGGACATAAGGAGAGACAAAATAAAACAAAACTAGCCAGTTATAATATTGTGTTGTAGGACAGCTGAACTGACTGAAGAACACGGGGCAACTAAGTGGCAAGCTACTTTCTTAGCAAGGTGTTGTAGAACGAGTGTCTTATGAAACATATTCTAGACCCTGGTTCTTGCTATCTTGGCATAACTGCGATTTGACAGTGATTTGGCAACTGCTCAGCCTCCGACCGCAAGGCACTACAGAGGGTAGTGCGTACGGCCCAGTACATACCGGGGCCAAGCTTCCTGCCATCTCTATACCAGGCGGTGTCAGAGGAAGGCCCTAAAAATTGTCAAAGACTCCAGCCACCCTAGTCATAGACTGTTCTCTCTGCTGCCGCACGGAAAGCGGTGCCGGAGGGCCAAGTCTAGGTCCAAGAGGCTTCTAAACAGCTTCTACCCCCAAGCCATAAGACTCCTGAACAGCTAATCAAATGGTTACCCAGACTATTTGCATTGCCCCCCCCCTCTTCTATGCTGCTGCTACTCTCTGTTATTAGCTATGCATAGTCACTATAATAACTCTACCTTCATGTACATATTACCTAAATTACCTCGACACAGGTGCCCCTGCACATTGACTCTGTACCGGTACCCCCTGTATATAGCCCCGCTATTGTTATTTACTGCTGCTCTTTAATTATTTGTTATTCTTATCTCTTACCTTTTTTGTGTATTTTCTTAAAACTGCATTGTTGGTTAAGGGCTTGTAAGTAAGCATTTCACTGTAAGGTCTGTTGGCACCTGTTGTATTCTGCGCATGTGACAAATACAATTTGACTTGATTTGATTTAACTAATTTGACTACCCTCTCCCACCTGAAAAAAAGATACACTTAGTGGTTCCTCCTTTAAAAGTTGGGTCATACTGCGGCACACCTTGCGGGCTGCTGCAGCATTCTGTGGCACATTATCTATTTGTCAGCCATTTTTTCTGTTAATGCAAGTTATTACTAGTTTGACCACCAGAGGGCATCTTTGAGAAGCATTTGATAGTCTTCTGTATTGGCACTACCAGAGAATTAAAAACTTTTTTTGTAATAACATAGTATATGGGATTGATTTTAAGAAATTTGGCTTATTTCATTTGATTAATAGTATGGTGTTTCTATTCAGAGAAAAACAAAAAATTAAACAATCAGTGTTTCTGTAAGGATTGGGATGGAAAATATGGCGCTGTACGGGAGGAAGGAGTAGGCTGTCCTTGTAAATAAGAATTTGTTCTTAACTGAATTGTCTAGTTAAATAAAGGTTACAGTAAGAGCCTAACATTTCTGCACCTTAATTTTCTAATTCTTGTCTAACCAATACCCAAACGGAGATTTTGTGAAAATAAAAATCTCATTGACTTATCAAGACCAGTCCCCGTGCTTGCCTCAGAGCAGCGCGAAACGGTGCTAAAATAGTTGTAGGCTTTTGCTTCTAACTTCAATATGCTCTTTAAATAAATAAGACCTACACCATTTTTAACAGCACATTACTCAACACTAGTGAGACTCATTTCACCTATCGTAGGCCTACAGTATATCTAATAATATTTTTTTCAATGACGTGACGCTCCGCCAATAATTACATTTAGAGGATTGGAGAACTCWAAATTAATATCTAAGGGGCATTTTCCGTTAGATATTCTCAGATACTCTCACAGATCCCAAGGGGATTTTATATAATTCTACATGAATTAATAATTATAATAATAATAATTGCTTTGTTTAAAAAGTAACGATATTTTGGAGATTTCATTTTCATTTAACTTAGAGTGAGCGAGAAAAAGGCCATTCTTGAACATGGGGTGAGACATTCTCACTAATTTGTAAATAACGGCAGTTTGTTAATTATTTTGTTTTAAATCTGGAGAAACCTAACTTGATTATTTAGCAGACATCACTTGCTTATATTCAGTCAACACATATCTTAAGAATATCATGGAATATTTAAACATTTTCGTTTCTTAATGCTTGTCTCAGAGCAGCACGAAATGGTACAGAAATAGACGTCCACAGCGGGAAGGCTTTGTATTCTGTGCCCACTCATGGTATCTCTCTTCGGTTACACATCCTTGGAATAGCAGAACAGGCTATTTGCTGTGCCTGGTGAGCAGTTGGTCAAGTTCTGTTGTCAGAAGTGGAATGGAAATGTCAGTGTGAACCGACGACCTGACGAACGTGCCACGTATGTTGACTCTGCCTGTCGGAGGTGGAGTTCCAGAGTGGTCCCCCCGTGTGGTTCTGGGATTTTTGCTCACCGTTCTTGTGATCATTTTGACCCCACGGGGTGAGATCTTGCGTGGAGCCCCAGATCGAGGGAGATTATCAGTGGTCTTGTATGTCTTCCATTTCCTAATAATTGCTCCCACAGTTGATTTCTTCAAACCAAGCTGCTTACCTATTGCAGATTCAGTCTTCCCAGCCTGGTGCAGGTCTACAATTTTGTTTCTGGTGTCCTTTGACAGCTCTTTGGTCTTGGCCATAGTGGAGTTTGGAGTGTGACTGTTTGAGGTTGTGGACAGGTGTCTTTTATACTGATAACAAGTTCAAACGAGTGGAGGACAGAGGAGCCTCTTAAAGAAGAAGTTACAGGTCTGTGAGAGCCAGAAATCTTGCTTGTTTGTAGGTGACCAAATACTTATTTTCCACCATAATTTGCAAATAAATTCATAAAAAATCCTACAATGTGATTTTCTGGAATTTTTCTCATTTTGTCTGTCATAGTTGAAGTGTACCTATGATGAAAATTACAGGCCTCTCTCATCTTTTTAAGTGGGAGAACTTGCACAATTGGTGGCTGACTAAATGCTTTTTTGCCCCACTGTATATACAGAACACACACACACACACACACACACACACACACACACACACACACACACACACACACACACACACACACACACACACACACACATTTATATATACATACACACACATATACATAACATTATACATACATACATATATATATATACACATATAATTATATACACATATATATATATATATATATATACATATATATAACAGAACATTAACCATGTGTAGGTACATGTGGAAAGATAGATACAAATGATTTGTTGCAAGTTGGGGGGGGGGGGGTTTCACACCTAGCTCAAGTTGGGGAGGGGGGGTTCACACCTAGCTCAGCTATTAGGACCAATTCTTTAGTAAAGGTTGAATAGTCTATTGTTCAGCTAACAGCCCATTCTGCTACGCTTGTGAAAAACTAATAAGAATACATTTCCCCTTTCCACATGTTAAAAATTCCAATAGATAATATTTTTAGCCACAATCGGCCCCAACGCCAATTAATACATTTGGGCACAGTCGATAGCGTGCTGGACTTCGGGCTAGAATGTTGGAGGGTTCGAAACCTGCTCCCTGCTTGTTTCATTACATTACTATGCCGGTCTCAGAGCAAATAGTCTGGACTGTTATTCCCATCTCGTTCCTCGCTTGTGGGCATGCTGGCAGGATGTACGTTTTTTTTTTATTCGGTATATATGACTTACAAATCAGCCTTTACTTAAATCATGTTTCTAGTCTATTGCATAGTTACAATGTGTAATCATTGATGTCCCAGGAGCAGGAGTGGTAAACACTTGTAATACATATGGACTTGCCAAAATGCATAATGAGTGCACTAACTCCCCTTTGTGGTGGTCTGGAGCAATGAAGCCGTGATGCTGGGTACCTCCAAGTCCCGTGGGGAAAGCTCAAAACTTTTAAAGGAGGAACCACTGTATGTAAGAATGCTGTTGATTGACTAGAGCTCAGCATTTAACACCGAGCTCATCACCAAGCTCAGGACCCTGGGACTGGACACCTCCCTTCACAACTGGATCCTGGACTTCCTGACGGGCTGCCCCCAGGACGTGAGGGTAAGCAACAACACGCCGGTCCTCAACACAGGGGTCCCTCAGGGGTGCGTGCTAAGTCTCCTGCTGTACTCCCTGTTCACCCACGACCGTGTGGCCGTGTTCGACTCCAACATCAAACCCTTTACTGCAGTGGATCAAATCAGGCTCACACAGAATGTTTCTTGGTACTCTTCAACACATTTACTTTGAAACAAAAGAATACACCTCACAGACATGCTTATCGGCTTTTTTTTTTTAAGTATAATGTACCAGGTTAAATGTGTTCAATTTTGAGTTTGCGTCCCAATATTACACTTTATATACATATATACTGTAAACACACACACATATACAGTTGAAGTCGGAAGTTTACATACACCTTAGCCAAATACATTTAAACTCAGTTTTTCCACAATTCCTGACATTTAATCCTAGTAAATATTCCCTATCTTAGGTCAGATAGGATCATCACTTTATTTTAAGAATGTGAAATGTCAGAATAATAGTAGAGAGAATGATTTATTTCAGCTTTTATTTATTTTATCACATTCCCAGTGGGTCAGAAGTTTACATACACTCAATTAGTACTTGGTAGCACTGCCTTTAAATTGTTTAACTTGGGTCAAAAAGTTTTGGGTAGCCTTCCACAAGCATCTCACAATAAGTTGGGTGAATTTTGTCCCATTCCTCCTGACAGAGCTGGTGTACCTGAGTTTTTTTCAGTTCTGCCCACACATTTTTTATAGGATTGGTGTCAGGACTTTGTGATGGCCACTCCAATACCTTGACTTTGTTGTCCTTAAACCACCATGTTGCCACAACTTTGGAAGTATGCTTGGGGTCATTGTACATTTGGAAGACCCATTTGCGACCAAGCTTTAACTTCCTGACTGATGTCTTGAGATGTTGCTTCAATATACACATAAATGTCCTACCTCGTGATGCCATCTATTTTGTGAAGTGCACCAGTCCCTCCTGCAGCAAAGCACCCCCACAGCATGATGCTGCCACCCCCGTGCTTCACGGTTGGGATGGTGTTCTCCGGCATGCAAGCCTCCCCCTTTGTCCTCCAAACATAACGATGGTCATTATGGCCAAACAGTTCTATTTTTGTTTCATCAGACCAGAGGACATTTCTCAAAAAAGTACGATCTTTGTCCCCCATGTGGAGTTGCAAACCGTAGTCTGGCTTTTTATGGCGGTTTTGGAGCAGTGGCTTCTTCCTTGCTGAGCGGCCTTTTAGGTTATGTCAATATAGGACTCGTTTTACTGTGGATATAGATACTTTTGTACCCGTTTCCTCCAGCATCTTCACAAGGTCCTTTGCTGTTGTTCTGGGATTGATTTGCACTTTTCGCACCAAAGTACGTTCATCTCTAGGAGACAGAACGTGTCTCCTTCCTGAGCAGTATGATGGCTGTGTGGTCCCATGGTGTTTATACTTGCGCACTATTGTTTGACAGATGAACGTGGTACCTTCAGGCGTTTGGAAATTGCTCCCAAGGATGAGCCAGACTTGGGAGGTCTACAATTTTTTTTCCTGAGGTCTTGGCTGATTTACTTTGATTTTCCCATGGTGTCAAGCAAAGAGGCACTGCGTTTGAAGGTAGGCCTTGAAATACATCCACAGGTACACCTCCAATTGACTCAAATTATGTCAATTAGCCTATCAGAAGCTTCTAAAGCCATGACATATTTTCTGGAATTTTCCAAGCTGTTTAAAGGCACAGTCAACTTAGTGTATGTAAACTTCTGACCCACTGGAATTGTGATACAGTGAATTATAAGTTAAATAATCTGTCTGTAAACAATTGTTGGAGAAATTACTCGTGTCATGCACAAAGTAGATGTCCTAACTGACTTGCCAAAACTATAGTTTGTTAACAAGAAATTTGTGGAGTGTTTGAAAAATTAGTTTTAATGCCTCCAACCTAAGTCTATGTAATCTTCCGACTTCAACTGTATATATATATATATATATATATGGCTTGTTGAACATCTCATTCCAAAATCATGGGCATTAATATGGAGTATGTACTCCCTTAGCTGCTTTAACATCCTCTACTCTTCTGGGAAGGCTTTCCACTAGATGTTGGAACTTGCTTCCATTCAGCCACAAGAGCATTAGTGAGGTCGAGCACTGATGTTGGGCGATTAGGCCTGGCTCGTAGCAGGCGTTCCAATTCATCCCAAAGGTGTTCGATGGGGATGAGGTCAGAGCTCTGTGCAGGCCGGTCAAGTTCTTCCACACCGATCTCGACAAACCATTTCTGAATGGACCACGTTTTGTYCATAGGGATATTGTCATACTGAAACAGGAAAGGGCCTTCCCCAAACTGTTGCCACAAAGGTAGAAGCAAATAATTGTTTAGAATGTCATTGTACGCTGTAGAGTTAAGATTTCCTTCACTGYAACTAAGGGGCATAGCCCGAACCATGAAAACAGCCCCAGACCATTATTCCTCCTCCACCAAACTTTACAGTTGGCACTATGCATAGGGGCAGGTAGCGTTCTTCTGGCATCTGCCAAACCCAAATTCGTCTGTCGGATTGCTAGATGGTGAAGCATGATTCACCACTCCAGAGAACACGTTTCCACTGCTCCAGAGTCCAACGGCGGTAGGCTTTACACCACTCCAGTTGYCGCTTGGCATTCTGCATGGTGATCTTAGGCWTGTATGWGGCTGCTCGACCATGGAAACCCATTTCATTAAGCTCCTGATAAACAGTTATTGTGCTGACGTTGCTTCCAGAGGAAATTTGGAACACAGTAGTGACTGTTGCAACCGAGCTACGTGCTTCAGCGGTCCCGTTCTGTGAGCTTGTGTGGCCTACCACTTCGCGGCTGAGCCGTTGTTGCTCCTAGACGTTTCACTTCAACATTGCACTTACAGTTGACCGGGGCAGATCTAGTAGGGAAGAAATTTGACAAACTGACTTGTTGGAAAAGTGGTATCCTATGACGATGTCACTTTGAACGTCACTGAGCTTTTCAGTAAGGTCATTCCATGTTTGTCTATGGAGATTGCATGGCTGTGTGCTCGATTTTATACACATGTCAGCAACAGGTGTGGCTGAAATAGCCGAATCCACTCATTTGAAGGGGTGCCCACATACATTTGTATATATAGTGTGTGTATATATATATATATATATATATACTATATATTCTTTTGCTATTCGGTTGGTTTATTATGGAGACCTCGGTCATTTGGCTGAACAATTACCGTCATCCAAAATTCTATGACCGCCACAACCCTAACACAGACACACACAGTCACACACACACAGAGACACACACACAAACAAGTTCTAAAGTAAGGGTGAAAACCCAGCGATTAGGAATCATTAGCCTTAGCTCTCTTCACAACATGGGATCCTTACAGTACCAGCTCAGTAGGGCTTGGAGCCTGTACTCTGTTGCCAAGCTTATTTAGTGCCCTTCTCTGTCAGCTGGGACAGAGCGAAGGAGGGAGGGAATCATTGATGGAGAGAGCGGGGGCTAGAAGGGGTGAGGGATAATGGATAGAAGGAGGGAGAGGGAGAGGGAAAGGGATGCTGAATCTGTCTCTCTCCGTCCTTTCGGGCCAGGGTTATAAAGCAGTCTTTTAGAGAGGACTGGCATTAGGGAAACACACTGGCTCTCTTTACTAAAGCCCTATTCGGATGGGATTAGTTTTACTGGGGGAGGTCGGGTAATGTAATTATGTGCACGAGCACAACACACCACATCTGTCATATTAGTCCCGTCCGAATCTGCCATGTCAGTAATTTTTACATGGCAGGAAAGTCCAAATTTAAGCCAGAATAAACAACAGCTTTTTGGCAAACTCCAAAGTCCTCTYATAATATGAGTCCTGTGCTAATCATCCCTGTGTTTGAAGGTGTTGCTCACAGTTTGGGCAAGAAAAAAATAACTGATTTTTTCAAAATTATAAAGTGCTGCGTAGCCTATGTATGAGGCGGCCTTGCAGTTGCGTAGCAACCTAGCAACCACACCTGGTGCCAGTGTTGTGTTCGAGACCACCTACAGGGAGACTGATTCAAGTCKAAGACCGGAACAAATCGAGTCCGAGTCAAGACCAAGACCGGGATTGTAATATTGTCAAATCAGCACCATAATAAGAGTTAAAAATGTCCAGTATTTCTGTGTTTATATTTCAGAACAACATGTGAATTATTTAGACATTCAGAATAGTAAAAAAAAAWACATGCTAAGGGAAAATKGAGCCACTCCACGAATTAGTAGAGCCACTCTATTACTAACCCAAAGACAGTGGGGAACAATGGGCCTTCTTTTATTGATTAAATGTTTTTTACTTTCATTATATCAAATTGGTACAGTAGTTACAGTCATGTCCCATCACTGCAACTCCCGTATGGACTRGGGAGAGGCGAAGGTCGAGAGCCATGCGTCCTCCGAAACATGACCCTGCCAAGCCGCACTGCTTCTTGACACACTGRCCGCTTATCCCGGAAGCCAGCCGCACCAACGTGTAGGAGGAAACACCGTCCAACTGGTGACTGAAGTCAGCGTGCATGTGCCCGGCCCGCCACAAGGAGTTGCAAAAGCGCGATGGGACAAGGACATCCCAGCCGGTCAAATCCTCCCCTAACGCGGACGARGCTGGGCCAATTGTGCTACACCTCATGGGTATCTGGGCGCGGTCAGCTGTGACACAGCCTGGGATCGAASCCAGGTCTGTAGTGATGCCTCAAGCACTGCGATGCAGTGCCTAAGACCGTTGTGCAACTCGGGAGGCCCAACAGTGGGCCTTCTACGCCTTCAGAGAAGGGCTAAGGATTTATAACATAATAATTATATTAATATCAAATAATAATTATATTTTCAACGATGTTCTGATTTAATCTCTTCAGGTTTTGTTGGAAAGGAAAGGGTTAACAAAGAAGCGAAATAAAGAAGAAAAATTTCTGCTACCACCGGAAACTTTGGGAAGATTGCTCATTATTTATTTTTTCTAAGGACCCAGAAGTCTGAGGCAGTGGGATAACATATTCAAGTAAGTAAATACATTGTGTTATTAGTTAGCTTGCTAAAGAAACTCAAATGAGCTGCTAATGTAATGTTCGCTACCGTAGTTATCTAACTTTACACACTGTATACACTAGCTAGCTAAGTTAATTAAATATCACCAGCTTGCNTAGCTAGCTAAGTTAATTAAATATCACCAGCTTGCTAACYTCATATTAGCTAGTTAGCTAGCTATCTATCTTGATGTATTTATCATTGTAACTAAATGCATTTGTAGCTAAGTAGCTAGCTAGCTAACAACCATGGACGGAGGTGAAAGATTTAGCTAGCAGATCCAGCTGTCAMAGAGGGGAGAGTAGGCTACTGTGGATAGAGCAGTAACTTTGTGGGAGGACATTATGAAAATATTCTCCAGTTCCGGTCCCTAACGAGAAAGGGAAAGGGACAGACAGATATAGCAACATACTATTAAGAGCTGTGTCCAATTTTTCTATAATATAACATCTTTGAGATGTTTTCTGTCCTCAMATAGTCTTGAAACCCTGTCTGCAGATGAAGAGGTCCCAATGAATGTCCCAAGAGAATAAGGGTACATCCTTGTATACCATGGATTATATGTGTACCTAAAAAAAATACAGTTTAAAAAAGTCACACACYATGTATAAACATTTTACAACTAGAGCAGGCCAAACCTGCTCGGTGTGCACGCTTCTTTCTGTTCCATCTCAGCACTAACACATCTGATTCAACGTATCAAACCTAATTAGTTAATAATCAAGTGTGCTATTGCTGGGCTGGAACGTTAGTCTGCTCACCCAGTAGATCAGTGGAATGTGGTTGGCAACCTGTGGTATTTACTTTTTTTTTTATTCCCCTGAAATTACATTATGTTTACACGGTGTGTTCAATAAAGACATGAAAAACGTAGAATTGTTTGTGTGTTATTAATTTAAGCAGACTGTGTCTGTCTATTGTTGTGACCTAGATAAAGATCAGATAGAATTGTATGACCAATTAATGCAGACATCCAGGTATTTCTAAAGGTTTCACARACTTTTTCTTGCCACTGTATGTATATATATATGATAACCACTGGAGCTTTTTGGGACAGTAATGTCCTATAGACTATTTGGARGTCATATTGCACAATTTGCGTCTCCCCTATTTATGGTCAAGGCCAGAACGGATCCAGATTGTGTAAAATGAACATAATATTTGACATTTCATAGCAGATTAGGAGAATTTACGCAGCAGGTTAGGGMGATTAGGTTAAGGTTAGGAAAAAAGTTTGGGTTAGCTAAAATGCGAAAATATATTTTTAATGTTCATTTGACAAAATCGGGACCTCTTTTATGACCCCTTTTCGGCTTAGATTACACGGATGCTTTCAAGAAGAGGTTGTTCGTATTGATCTGTTGCCAGTGTTAGTTGAGTAGGCCTAGCCTAACATCGCAGAAAGGGCCACAAGGGAAAGAAACATCTCCGATATAGCCTATAAGCCTATGCCTCTATGTGCTCATTAATAGCCTAAATTATGACTATCCAATCTACTCATCACATTAGGAATAGTAGGTGTAAACCCTGTCTCTTATACACATCTAGATGTGTATAAGAGACAGGGCCTAGTCGTCTGGCCTTCCGATTGGTCGATCTGGGACGTGGGTAATCCTGTTCGGCCTGATGTCGACGTTTCCATTGGCCCTTCCCACAGTCCTTTGTCCTAGTCACATCCAAAGGCATCCTGCATGTGCGTTTGTTTTCACAGGCCCTATTCATGGGGGAGGGGATGTGTGTGTGGGTCTGACAAAGTAGTGGGAATGGGTGCATGTTGTGCCAAGAATAGCTTATGTTGAGAAGTGGTTAAAACAAGTTACTAGTATCTAATACAATTTCTTACATTATCCAATCTACTCATCACATTAGTCTACAAATGTGACGATAGAGGCATGCAATCCTTTGTTATATTGGGGCATTTTTATGGTGAAAAAATTGCTTCCCCAAAACTTGAAAATCACACGACACATGCTAATAGATAGACTACAAGATATCGAGCTAGCTAATTTGGTCTACAGTAACTTAGTGTTGTTGTTAACACCTGGTTWGCATAACAGCGAAACTAAACTCGAAAATGATCACACTTGACTTACCAGTGATGAAATGACCCTAGTAAACCCTGTARTGACAGCTGTCTCGTCTTGKCGGGKAAAAYGGTTTCTTRGCTTTTCTGACCGTTCTTATCTCATTGGCGTCACCAACGGTGTTTCATGATTGCAGGGAATCTGTAAACATATTTTRCCCCATTGTCTTTCTTTCCTTGTTAGAGCAGCCAAATACTCCACAGAAAATTACTCTGGTGATGAATCAACTAGTTTTAGGCACTGTTATCATGCAGTTTGGGGTAGCCACTCGGTTGTAGTTGTCAGAAGAATGAATGCGGTGGTCTTCRAACATCGGCGCCAGGAGGCATTCTAGGTCAACTGCAAGCCCTCTATTAACCTTCACAGTGAATGCTTTTGTTGATACGTTTTGTGCGAATGAATATGAACATCGCCAGATTCATCCCCCCAAAATATTGCGCCTATTTAATACCCTTCCTGTTAATAGATCGCAAACAGCATACAACTGAGCTCAACGTTTGAATTGACACGTTCACGTTCTCATCCCTAGCCTAAAAATGCATATCAAGTGCAAGTGCTCCGTTTAGCTCACATCTGAAGGCCGGGGTGCAGTTAGGACGTTTTCTACTACTGCGGCTCGCTAAAATACCCGAATGATTATGATCACACTTCCTCAATTCAACTATTATGGCGACACTATACCAAAGACGGTTTAGAAACTTGGGAACCAAGCTCGAGTTGTCAGTGTAGCCTGTTATTGCCCAGACTTGTTAAAATATCTTCATGCCTAGAAAAAAAACTCCAGACTTCCATCATAACTGTCAATTTATTGAAAATAAAAAGAATTACAGAGGGCAGTCTGAGGAAAAAACAATCCCGTCCAAATCGTCCTCTGGAATAACGGACATTCTGCGGTAAAAAATACATACCAACGTTCTCTAGTAATATAGTCCCGTGCGAATAGGGCTTAAGAGTAGGCTTACAACCCCCCACTATGGGCTCTCACCACCACCGAGCCTTACACGCACTGATACAGTACATACAGATCACAGGAGGTTGGCGGCACCTTAATTGGGGAGGACGGACTCGTGGTAATGGCTGGAGCGGAATCAGTGGAGTGGTATCAAACGCATGGTTTCTATGTGTTTGATGCCATTCCATTTGTTTCGTTGCAGCCACTGTTATTCGCCGTCCTCCCCTCAGCAGCCTCCACTGATACACACACACACACACACATACACACACCTATGCACGCAAAGATACAGCACACATACACACAAGTGCACGCAGTGTACTAACAAACACAGAGAGGACACATGCCACCGCTGTTTATTCATGCTAATAGGAAGTGCCACAGTGTCAGAATGAGGAAAACACCCTATCCCTAACCCATAACTCCCTTATGGAAATATGGCAATGGTTTGAGCTTCAGTCTACACTGTTAACTTGATATCGCCATGATCACGGTCAAAAGCATTCATTTACTATCAATTATAGTGGTTGATGAGGTCAATTGTGGCCATTCACAGTCAACGACATTCTTTCGGGATCAACGGTTCTCATCAACGTTCAAAGGCGTTCATTCACGGTCAACTGTACTCATTGAAAGTCAACAGCAAAAGTTCAAGGCCAATGGGCTACGGTCATTTGCGGACAGCCTGTGCTGCTCTGTAATCAGTGTGCCGTGTGTGTTAGTGAGGCGTCCACGAGGCTGTCTGGCCTTCAGGCTGGGTGAAATGCTTTTAGTCTCGTCTTAAAATACAAAGGTAGGAATCTGTTTGTCCACTCTACTGTTAGAGGGAGGCCCAACTCTCTGATCCGCTTAATTACAGTGCTAGTGGGAGGAGAGAGGGAGGGTGATTGAGGGAATCAAAGACTGAATGAAAGGAGAGAGAGAAATAATGAGAGTGACAGACAATACAGAGGGAGGAGAAGGAAAAGAGAGGAGGTGGGGCGAGAGAGAGAGAGCAAGAGAGAATAGAGAGGGAGGAGAAGGAAAGAGAATAAATTGGGAAAGAGAAAGAAAGAAAGATAGAGAGGATAAGGAGAAGAGAGGAAATGGAGAGCGTTTTGAAGTGG
Organism: Salvelinus sp. IW2-2015; assembly: GCF_002910315.2. Taxonomy (NCBI): domain Eukaryota; kingdom Metazoa; phylum Chordata; class Actinopteri; order Salmoniformes; family Salmonidae; genus Salvelinus; species Salvelinus sp. IW2-2015. The sequence continues at coordinate 31,003,698 of NC_036868.1, read as the reverse complement.
AGAGGGAAAACAATCCTAAGATCGATAAAACCAACATAATGCAGTTGGTGACATGCAGATACACATTCATATTCATGAGTGGAATATGACAGGCCTCTGATGGATTGCCGCCTGTTTTTGGGGACAGGGGATCATCTTCCTCTCTCACTCACACAAACCCCCAACAAACACACACACACCCACGTCACCATTTCGGGGTGAATGCCTTATGGCTTTCTGAATGCACGGAGCATTGCAGCCGGGAATGCCAGGAATTGCTTGGGAAGAGGAACCCACACACACGTTTTTCCTGCTCTTCCAACCCCTTAATTTAGCTGGCAGACTGGGATCTTTTACACATATAAATAGACCAGCAGTAACACACGCCCTCTCACAATGGCTGTGGTGTGTGTGTGTGAGTGTGTGTATGTTTGCATGTTTGTCTATGTGTAAGTGTCTGTGTTTGTGCACACTGCGTGCATACTATGCTACACACTATGTTTGTGAGTGCCGGCTTCAGCTCAATGTGGACTTGAATACCAATCCTCTCTCTAATTCAGCTCTGTTGGCCTAGCTGGAGCTAGCTAGCAGTGGTTAGCGGTTAGCTTCAGTCTTACCGAAACACCTGATTACAACAGAGCCAGCCTAGCGCTGCAAATTACAGACAGGCCCCAGAAAATCATCATCACACTAGTGTTGTATTGTTACAGTCCTATCCATAAGACAATGCTTTCTCACTGTCCACGTTTCAGGAAGCTATTTGTACAATACATACAGTACTGTAGTYCAGCTTCACTCCAGTCAATTCTCACTCTCTGTCTCTATGGACTAAATAAAGTAGAGAATGATTCAAAACTGTGTCTACATAGTGAGCTCTCTCTAATCACCTCCTACTGTATCTACACTATGTCCATTTGGTGTCTGGTATCATATGTAACAACAATGAACTGTGGTTAGTCTCTCCCTGCTCAGAGCAGTAGCACTGACATGGAGTAGGGCCGGGATTCCATCCAATCGCGGGTTATAGTCATTGAGGCTTTTAAAAGACAATTATCCCACTTTCAAGGAGATCCCATTCACAGTGAACGCTGCATACGTCGGCTCAAAATCGAAATTGCCTTTAAAAGCCGAGATGCCTATAACCCGTGACTAAATGGAACCCCGGCCTAGGTCTCTGTTGTTTAGGAGAGGAGTCATCCCTCAGCAATGTTGTGTTTGTTTTATACTCCCCAGAGTGTGGTCTCTTAGTGGATATACACATTCAAAGCTTCAACATGTTCTCCTTCCTCCCTCCAGCCGATAAGACCTCCGCCATTCACACAAACAGACAGTCAATAAAACTTAACTGTGACAGCTCATGACCGCTTTCATACTGTCATTTTGACAAATGACGAGAGCTCATAGTCAGCTCGCACGGTAATTAGCAAGCCTACGCAGCCACATATTCGCGCTGGACGTGGGGTGTGAGGTCGAGCCGAGATTCCTCACGCATCGAATGGACGCGCAAATAAAAACGACACATACTCGTTCGGTTATGAAGCCGTACATATGCAAGCATGCACGCACGCACACACACAGAGAGAGAGAGGGCAAAAGGATGCTGAGGATTCAGTGCAGCAGTTCCAGGCAATGGTTTTGTAATCCTCTGGCTGGGCGTGTAATGGAACTGCATGTAGTGATTAGAGACAGTCGCTGTTCTCCAGCTGGCCGTAAACACAGCCAAGTCAACCAGTGTATGTATGTGTGTGTGTGTGTGTGTGTGTGTGTGTGTGTGTGTGTGTGTGTGTGTGTCCAGAGAGAGATGAACGACACTCCGAGCCTCTTTCACATCGTTAGTGAAGGGGGTAATTAGAGAACGGCACCACCGAGGCCTCTTTCTCAGTCGATGTAACGGAGCGGGGGGTGAGAACCCTCACTGAGCTCCTTTCTCACGTTTGTATACGGAGCGGGGGGTTAGAGAACGCACTCATAGCCCTCATTTTCAACATTAGTCGTACGGACGGGGATTTAGAGAATGCCACTCACTGCGGCCTCTTTCTCACGTAGTATACGGAGCGGCGGTTAGAGAACGCACTCTGAGCCCTACTTTCTTCACGTCGTGTACGGAAGGCGGGGTTAGAGAAGCCATCACTGAGTCCTTTTTCTCACGTCATTATAGGAGCAGGGGGGTAGAGAACGCCACTCACCGAGCCCTTTCTCCGTCGTGTACGGAGCGGGGGATTAGAGAACGCCACTACCGAGCCCCTCTTTCTAAATCGTGACGGAGCGGGGGATTAGAGAACGCCACTTACAGAGCCTCTTCTCACATCGTGTACGGAGCGGGAGGATTAGAGACGCACTTCACTGAGCCCTCTATTTCTTCACATCGTGTACCCGGAGCAGGGATTAGAGATAGCCATCACGAGCCCTCTTCCACGTCGTGTACGGAGCGGGGATAGAGAAGACACTCACGAGCCGCTCTTCTCACATGTGTAACGGAGTCGGGGATTAGTAGAAGCCACTTCACAAGGGAGCCGCTCTTTCTCAACGTCGTGTACGGACCGGGGGATTAGAGAACGCACTTCCGAGCCTCTTTTCTCCACGTCGTGATACGGAGCGGGGGGGTTAGAGGAAGCATACAACTGAGGCCCCTCTTTCTACTCGTGACGGAGCGGGGGATTAAGAACGCACTCCTGAGCCACTCTTTTCACATCCGTATATCGGAGCGGGGGATTAGAGAACGCACTCCACTGACCCTCTTTCTCACGTCGTGTACGGGCGGGGGATATAGAGAAAGCACTCATGAGCCCCTCTTTCTCAATCGTGTCGGAGAGGGTGGTTAGAGAACGCACTCACTGAGCCCTCTTCTAGTCGTGTAAGGAGCGGGGGATTAGCAGAACGCCACTCAGACCCTCTTATCTCACAGTGTGTACAGAGCGGGGGGAATTAGAGAACGCCACTCACCGAGCCCCTCTTTCTACACGCGTGTACGGAGCGGGGGGGTTTTTGAGAACGCCAACTCCGAGCCCCTCTTTCTCACGTCGTGTGACGGAGCGGGGGTTAGAGAACGCCACTCACCGAGCCCTCTTTTCAGTCGGTGTAGGACGGGATTGACGCCACTTCACGAGCCCCTCTTTCTCAATCGTGTACGGAGAGGGTGGGATTAGAGACGCCACTCACTGAGCCCTCTTTTCTCATGCGGTGTAAGGAGCGGGGGATTAGAAGAACGCACTCCGACCCTCTTTCTCACGTCGTGTACAGAAGGGGGGGAATTAGAAGAACAGCCCACCTCACTGAGACTCTTTCTCACGTCGTGTACGGAGCGGGGGGATTAGAGAACGCACTCACTGAGCCCTCTTTCTCACGTCGTGTAGGAGGGGGGATTAGAGAACGCATCGAGGATTTGGGCAATTGGGAATTCAAGAATCACATTCTTTTATGTTCTATTTCCTGCCTTTTTCTGTGCAAATGAAACGTGTGGCTATGAGAGCTTTTTGGCATGGTGCCACCGACCAGAAAAATAATTATGAGATGGATCTTTATCTAGAAGGGGGTGAGGGTTTGTCAGGAAGGCATACGGTAAGGGGCGGGTATGCTCTCAGTTTACAGGACCTCACAAAATATATGTGTACAGACAGGAGGCTTCCAGGTGAAACACGTAGTCAGATTCTCTCCAGACCAAATGCACACAGACGACGAGAGGGAGAGACGAGGGAGACCGAACTGACAAGGCACAGAAGAGGCATTCCATGGCAGTGTGTGTGTGTGTGTTGTGTGTGTGTGTGTTGTGTGTGTGTGTTGTGTGTGTGTGTTGGTGTGTGTGTGGTGTTGTGTGTGTGTGTTATTGTGTTAGAGATTCGGTTGATTAATGTGGCGGTTGATTGACTGAGGGGGGTCCATGAACAGTCGGTGCCCACAAATCAACCGTTGGACTGGAGGGACTCTGGCTAGTAATGGGGATATGGAACCTATTAAAAAGGCAGTCTGGGATATGGCCATTTTGATAAAATCCCCTTGATTCATGAAGAATAAACTTATGCAACGTCTAAAGTAAACTGTCTGCCTGGCTACCTAACCAGAATATGAGACTGCACTCCCATTGCTACCATAACCCAATATAATGAGACGCCTAACCCCATTGCCTACCAAAACCAACAAGATATGAGACGCACTAACCCTTGGCGTACCAAACCCAAGATTGAGAATGCGACTACTCATTGGACTACCAAACCCAGATATGAGACTGTACTACTCTATTGCTATGTTAAGGCTGAAACACAAATCGAAGATTGTGCGTCTTAATTGTCTGTGCCAACGGGCTGTGGCGATGGGTGGACTTCTGAATGATCGGTAGTGACTATGCATACAAGCCAATAACAGACACAAGGAGGGAAGAGAGACACATCACTGGCAAGTGTTCTAATGTCAAATTGTGGACACTGTCTGCAGAATGTAAAATAGATGGTCTACTGTAAATAGAAAGAAAAATGCACGCGGGCACTTTTCTTGATTACATTAACTGCTAATTGATTGAAGCGCTGTAACTGTAGCTCTAGGCTTCTGGTTAAAATGGTGCAGCACACATACACACACACACACACACACACACACAAAGTGACATCATAAACAAAAAGCGCATAAAGAAACCCTATCCAATCACTTTCTATCCACCTTAGATCTCATGTCTTGTCTATCCAAACATTCAACTTCCTGTCTGAGAAGTGGTTGGCAGCTCTTGGGTGGTTGTATTACTCCCAGTACAATGTCTAGAACTAAAGCATTTAGGCCTGTGGAAGCTGTGTCCTATTGAGCGCGACTGCTAAATGTTAGCGTGAGGCAAATGCTGCCGCATAATCAGTAAACAACAAGCAGGGCCTTTACCTGATGAAGCAGCCATTGTACAAGTGTGTGTTTTGTGTGTTGGCAAAGTTTCCAAACAATGAAAAGTTCCAGATGACTTTAAAATGGGCATACATGTTGACTACAGAGGGAACAAGAGGGGACAAAGGCCAGCAGGATGAGAAGAGCTGGCGTGCTAGAATGTCGCAGGGCGAAAACAAGCTTAACTGTGGCTGCTCGGTTTACCTTTAGCCATGCGTATAGTCTGCCTCGTTTGGGTTCTCATTCAATTCAATTTTAACTACAATCTTTGAATTTCAGGAGCGATGTCTGCTTCTAATCTTGCCTCGAATGCATGACAAAAAGTAAAACCTAATTGACATGCTGTATGGTGGGCGATTTTGTTTACAGTTTGCCAAACGATTATGCGGAGGAGGAGAAGAGATATCGGGTCAGAGATCAGAGGACTGAGCGTCATTGATGGAGACGCAATAGAGGCAGATGGCAAACATCCTTAAGTGTCTCTTGCCAGTTTTTATACTTTGAAGATGTCGTCAGACAGAGATCTGGGCTCGATCTGCATGACGAAGAAATTATGGACGGTGATGCGTGCGCCACCTCCTTAAGACTCTGGGAACTGTTCTCCTGGTATTAATGTAATAGTCTTGTCGGAGAATAATGACCTGCATCATTCACACCGTTTATGGAGGGAAAGAGGGAAGAGCGTGTCGGATCCAATGATTAAGAGCCGCTCGCTGTGTAATATAATCTTGACTGTTAATTTTTATTCCGACACTCAGAGACAGAAGCGGAGAGCGGAGAGAGAGAGAATCGAAGTGCTTTCTTTCCCCATCACAAAAATAAACAAGCTGACAAACATTTTACAAGTCTGAAATAGCCCCTTACATTCATCTACTACAATATTTTGAATTATGGTCACAAAAAGCTAGTGCTTAATACATATCCTATAGGTTACTGGTGACTGTCAGGCATGATGTTGTAGTGCCAGGGTCATGAATATTGCATGCAATACAACACACACTCCAGCTTAAAAGAGGCTAGCCTAATACTCAAGGAGAGATTGACAACCGGTTTAACAAGCCCGCGATTCCCATGGCAGTGTGGTGTGTGTGTGTGTGTTG